>NW_027522802.1:0-218193 GCF_052094955.1 Ictidomys tridecemlineatus | reverse complement strand
AACATTATTTCTCCTCCCCACTCTCCAACCTTTGTCCTATGAAACAGTACTTGTGCTCCCCAGACTTCAAGATCTGCTCTCTGTAACAGTCCTTCTGTACCGCAGTCGTTAACCTGTGCTCTTTTTAAGGGTCCATCTACACCCCAGTCTCCAACCTCTGCTTTCTTTATTAGTCTGTCTGAACCCCAGTCTCTAACCTCTGTTGTCTGTATCTAACCGTGTGCACCTCAGTCTCCAACCTGTGCTCTATGTAAGAATCCTTCTGCACCTCAGACTCCAACCTCAGCTCTCGGTAACAGTCCTATACCACAGTCTCCAAACTCTGCTCTCTGTAACAGTCTTTCTGCACCCCAATTTCCAAACTCTGCTTTCTGTAACATTCCTTCTGCACCTGAGTCTCCAAACTAACGTATGTGTAACAGTCCTTGTACACCTCCGTTTCCAACGTCTGCTCTTTTTACCGACCTTCTTGATCTCAGTCTGAAACCTCTGCTCTCGGCACGATCCTTCTGCACCCCAGTCTCAAACCACTGCTCTCAGTAACAGTCCACCTGCACCTCAGTCTCCAACCTCTACTCTCTGTAAGATCCTTCAGAAACCCAGTCTCCAAACTCTGCTCTCTATAACAGTCCTTCTACACACCAGTATCTAAACTCTCCTCACTGCAACAGTCCTTCTGCACCCCAGTCTGAAACACCAGCCCTCTGCAACAGTCCTTCTGAAACTCAGTCTGAAAACTCTGGTCCCTTAAACCACCCTCTGCACGCCAGTCTCCTAATTCTGCTCTCTGTAACAGTCCTTCTGCACCTCATTCTCCCAACTCTGCTCTCTGTAAGATCCTTCTACAACCCAGGCTTTAAATTCTGCACTCTGTAACAGTCCTTCTGCACAACAGTCTCCAAACTGTGCTCTCTGTAACAGGACTTCTGCAACCCAGTCTTCAACCTCTGCTCTCTGTAACAGTCCTTCTGTACTGCAGTTTCCAAACTCTTCTCTCTGTAATGGTCCTTCTGCACCCCACTCTCCAACCTCTGCTTTCTCTATCAGTCCTTCTGCACTCAAGTCTCCAACCTCTGCCTCTCTGTAACAGTGCTTCTGCACCTCAGTCTCCAACGTCTGCTCTCTGCAACAGTTATTTGGCACCCCAATCTCCAACCTCTGGTCTCTGCAAAAGTCCTTCTACACCCAAGTCTTTAACCTCTACACTCTGCAACAGTCCTTCTGCACCTAAGTCTCCAACCTCTTCTCTGTGCAAAGGGCTTTCTGCACCTCAGTCTTCAACATCTGCTCTCTGTAACAGTCCTTCTGCACCCCAGTCTCCAAAATCTGCTCTCTGTAACAGTCCTTCGGCACCCCAGTCTCCACCCTCTGGTCTCTGCAATGATCCTTTTACACCCAAGTCTCCAAACTCTGCTCTCTGCAACAGTTCTTCTGCACCCCAGTCTCCAACATCTGCTCTCTGCAAGAGTTTTTCTAAACCTCATTCTTAAAACTCAGCTCTCTGCAACGATCCGTGTGGACCAAAGACTAGAAACTCTGCTCTATCTGACAGTCCTTCAGCACCTCAGTCACCAACCTCTGCTCTCTGTAAGATCCTTATGCCACCCAGTCTCCAAACGCTTCTCTATGTTACAGGCCTTCTGCTCCCCAGTCTCCAAGCTCTTCTCTGTGTAACATGTTTTCTGCACCTCAGTCTCCAACATCTTCTCTCTGCAACGATCTTTCTGCACCCCATTCTCCAACCTCTGCTCTCTGCAACAGCCTATTGCACCCCAGTCTCCAACCTCTGCTCTCTGCAACAGTACATCTGTACCACAGTCTCCAACCTCTATTCTCTGTAACGGTCTTTCTGCACCCCAGTCTCCAAACTCTGCTTTCTGTATCCGTCGTTCTGCACCCCAGAATCCAAACACTGCTCCCTGTAACAGTTTTTCTGCACCTCAGTCTTAAAAAAAATGCTCTCTGCAACAGTCCTTCTGCACCCCAGTCTCCAACCTGTGCTCTTTAGAACAGTCCTTCTATACCCCAGTCTCCATAATCTACTCTCTGCAACGATCCTTCTGCAAACCAGTTTCCAAACTCTGCTCTCTGTAACATTCCTTCTGTACCCCAGTCCCCAACGTCTGCCCTCTGCAATGGTCCCTCTGCACCCCAGTCTCCAACCTTTTTCTCTACAACAGTTCTTCTGTACCGCAGTCTTCAAACTCTGTTCTCTGTATAGGTCGTTCTGCACCCCAGTCTCCAACCTCTGCTTTCTGTATCAGTCCTTCTGCACCACAGTCTCCAAACTCTGCTCTCTGTAAAAGTCCTTCTGCACCTCACTCTTCAAACTATGCTCTCTGCAACAGTCCTTCTACACACCAGTCTTATACCTCTGCTCTCTGCAAGAGTCCTTCTGAACCCCAGTCTCCAACATCTGCTCTCTGCAACAGTCCTTCTCCACCCCAGTCTCCATCATCTGCTCTCTGTAACAGTCCTTCTGTACTGCACTTTCCAAATTCTTCTCTCTGTTACGGTCTTTCTGCACCCCACTCTCCAACCTCTGCTTTCTCTATCAGTCCTTTTGTACTCAGGTCTCCAACCTCTGCTCTTTGTAATAGTCCTTCTGCACGTCAGTCTCCAACTTCTACTCTCTGCAACAGTCCTTCGGAACCCCAGTCTTCAACCTCTGCTTTCTGTTATACTCCTTCTGTACTACACTCTCCAAATTCTTCTCTCTTTAATTTTCTTTCTGGACCCCAGTTTCCAAACTCTGCTTTCTGTATCAGTTCTTCTTCACCCTGGTTTGTAAACTCTGCTTTCTGTAACAATCCTTCTGAAACTCAGACTACAATTTCTGCTCTCTGCAACAGTCCTTCTGCACCTCAGTGTCCAAACTCTGCTCTCTGTAAGATCCTTCTTAAACCCAGTCTCCAACCTCTGCTTTCTGCAATGGTCCTTCTGCACCCAAGCCTCTAACCTCTGTTCTCTACAACAATTATTCTGCACCCCAGTCTCCAACCTCTGCTCTCTGTAACAGTCCTTCTGTACCGCAGTCTCCAACCTCTGTTCTCTGTAAAGGTCCTTCTGCACCCCAGTCTCCAACCACTGCTTTCTGTATCAGTCCATTTACACCACATTCTCCAAACTCTGCTCTCTGTAACAGTCCTTCTGCACCTCACTCTGCAACCTCTGCTCTTTTTAATAGTTCTTCTGCACCCCAGTCTCTAACCTCTGCTCTCTGCAACAGTTCTTCTGCACCAGAGTCACCAACCTCTGCTTTCTGTATCAGTCCTTCTGCACCCCAGTCTCCAACCTCTGCTCTCTGTAACAGTCCTTCTGCACCTCAGTCTCCAACCTCTACTTTCCTCAGCAGTCCTTCTCCACTCTAGTCTTCAACCTCTGCTCTCAGTTACAGTCCTTCTGCACCTCAGTCTTAAAACTCTTCTCTCTGGAACAATCTTTCTGCATCTCAGTCTCAAAATTCTTCTCTGTGTAACAGTCTTTACGTACCTCAGTCTCTATCCTTTTGTCTCTGTAAGATCCTTTTACAACACACTCTTTAAACTCTGCTTTTTGTAACTATCCTCCTGCACCCCAGTCTCCAAGCACTGCTCTTTGTAACAGGCCTTCTGGTCCCCAGTCTCAAACCTATGCTGTCTGTAAGATCCTTCTGCACACCTGTTTATAACAGGCCTTTTGACCTTAGTCTCCAAACTCTTCTCTCTTCAACTATCCTTCTGCATCCCAGTCTCTAACCTCTGCTCTCTGCACCAGTCCTCATGCACCCCAGTCTCAAACCTATGCTGTCTGTAAGATCCTTCTGCACACCTGTCTCTAACCTCTGCTCTCTATAAAATTACTTCTGTAAAGCAGTCTCGAAACTCTGCTCCCCGTAAGGGTCTTTCTGCATTTCAATCTCCAATCATTGCTCTCTGCAACACTTCTTCTGCAAACCAGTCTCCAAAATTTGCTCTGTTCAATAGATTTTCTGCACATGAGTCTCCAACCTGTGCTCTCTGTAAAAGTCCTACTGCACCCCAGTCTTCAACCTGTGCTTTCTGTAAAAGTCCTTCTGCACCACAATCTCCAAATTCTGCTCTCTATAACGATCCTTCTGCACCCAGTCTCCAAAATATGCTCTCTGCAACAATCCTTCCGCACCCCAGTCTCCAAAGTCTGCTCTCTGTAACAGTCCTTCTGCACCCCAGTCTCCAACCTCTGGTCTCTGCAACAGTCCTTCAGCACCCAAGTCTCCAACATCTGCTCTCTGCAAGAGTTCTTCTACACCCCAGTCTACAACTTCTGCTCTCTGCAACAGTCCTTCTACCCCCCAGTCTCGATACTCTGCTCGCCGCAACGATACTTCTGTACCCAGTCTCCACCCTCTGTTCTCTTCAACAGTTCTTCTGCACCCCAGTCTCCAACCTCGGCTCTCTGTAAGGGTCCTTAAGCACACCAGTATCCAACCTCTGCTTTTTGTATCAGTCATTTTACACCACAGCCTCGAAAATCTGCCCGCTGTAACAGTCCTTCTTCAACTCAGTGTGCATACTCTACTCTCTGCAACAGTCTTTCTGCACCTCAGTCTCCAACCTCTGCTCTTTGTAATGGTCATTCGGCACCCGAGTCTCCAACCTCTGCTTTCGGTATCAGTCCTTTTGCACCCCAGTCTCCAACTCTGCTCTCTTTAACAATCCTTCTGCACCTCGGTCTCCAATGTCTTCTCTCTGCAACCGTCCTTCTGCACCTCAGTCTCCAACCTCTTCTCTCTTTAACAGTGCTTCTGCACCTCAGTCTCCAACTTTTGCTCTCTTTAATATCTTTCTGCAATCCAATATTCAAACTCTGCTCTCTGTACCAATCTTCTGCACCCCAGTCTCCAAACTCTGCTGTTTGTAACAGGTCTTCTGCACCCCAGTCTCCGAACTCTGCTTTCTGTATCAGTCCTTCTGCACCCCAGTCTCCAACCTCTGGTCTCTGTAACGATCCTTCTGCACCCCAGTCTTCAACCTCTGTTCTCTACAACACTTCTTGTGCACCCCAGTCTCCAAATTCTGCTGTCTGTAACAGGCCTTCTGCACCACAGTCTCCAAACTCTGCTCTGTAACAGTCTTTCTCCACCACAGTCTGCAACCTCTGCAATCTGCAATTGTCCTACTGCACCCAGTCTCCAACCTCTGCTCTCTGCAACAGTCCTTCTCCACCCCAGTCTCGAACCTATGCTCTCTGTAACAGTACTTTTGTACTGCAGTTCCAAACTCTTCTCTCTGTACCGGTCCTTCTGCACCCCACTCTCTTTCTCTATCAGTCCTTCCACACTCAATGTCCAACCTCTGCTCTGTAACTGTCATTCTGCATTTCAGTCTCTAACGTCTGCTAGCTGCAACAGTCTTTCGGAACCCCAAACTTCAACGTCTGCTCTCTGCAACAGTCCTACACCCAAGTCTCCAACCTCTGCACTCTGCAACAGTCCTTCGGCACCTCAGTCTCCAACCTCTTCTCTTTGCAAAGGTCTTTCTGCACCTCAGTCTTCAACATCTACTCTCTGTAACAGTCCTTCTGCACCTCAGTCGCCAACCTCTGCTCTCTGTAAGATCCTTCTAAAAACCAGTCTCCAAACTCTGCTTTTTGTAACAGTCCTTCTGCACTACAGTCTCGAAATTCTGCAATCTGTAAAACTCCTTCGGCACCCCAGTCTGCACCCTGTGTTCTCTGCAATGATCCTTCTACACCCAAGTCTCCAACCTATGCTCTCTGCAACAGTTCTTCTTCACCCCAGTCCCCTACATCTGCTCTCTGCAACAGTTTTTCTAAACCTGATTCTAAAAACCCTACTCTCTGAAAGGATCCTTCTGGACCCCAGTTTTCAACCTCTGCTCTCTCTGAGAGTCCTTCGGCACCTCAGTCACCAACCTCTGCTCTCTGTAAGATCCTTATGCCACTCAGTCTCCAAACTCTGCTGTGTGTTACATGTCATCTGCTCCCTAGTCTCTAAGCTCTGCTCTTTGTAACAGGCTTTTTGCACCTCAGTATCCAACCTCTTCTCTCTGCAACAATCCTTCTGCACCCCATTCTCCAAACTCTGCTCTCTGCATCAGTCCTATTGCACCCCAGTCTCCAACATCTACTGTGTTTAAGATCCTTCTGCACACCTGTCTCAAACCTCTGCTCTCCTTAACAGTTCTTCTGTACAGCAGTCTCAAACCTCTATTCTCTGTAACAGTCTTTCTGCACCCCAGTCTCCAAACACTGCACTCTGCACCGTCCTTCTGTACCCAGTCTCCAACCTCTCCTCTCTGCGACAGTCCTTCTGCACCTTAGTCTCTAAACACTGATCTCTGTAACAGTTTTTCTACACCTCAGTCTTCAACAACTGCTCTCTGCAACAGTCCTCTTGCACCCCATTCTCCAACGTCTGCTCTCTAGAACAGTCCTTCAATACCACAGTCTCCATAATGTACTCTCTGCAACGATCCTTCTGCACCCCAGTCTCCAACGACTTCTCTCTGCAACAATCGTTCTGCACCCAAGTCTCCAAACATTCCTCTCTTTAAGATTCTTCTGCACCCCAGTTTCCACACTGCAGTCTCCAACGTCCGCCCTCTGCAATGGTCTCTAGGCACCCCAGTCTCCAACCTTCTTCTCTACAACAGTTCTTCTGTACTGCAGTCTCTAACCTCTGCTCTCTGTAATGGTCCTTCTGCACCTCAGTCTCCAAAATCTGCTTTCTGTATCAGTCCTTCTGGACCACAGTCTCCAACCTCTGCTCTCTGCAACAGTCCTTCTGCACCCCAGTATCAAACATCTGTTCTGCAACAGTCCTTCTGCACCACAGTCTCCAACTTTTGCTTTGTGTAACAGTCCTTCTGTACTGCAGTCTCAAAACTCTGCTCTCTGTAACGGTCTTTCCGCACCCCAGTTTACAAACTCTGCTCTCTGTAACATTCCTTCTCCAACCCAGTCTCCAAACTCTGCTTACTGGAACAGTCTTTCTGCATCCCAGTCTCCAAACTCTGCTCCCTGTAGCAGCCCTTCTGCTCTTCAGTCTCCAACCTCTGCTCTCTGCAACAGTCCTTCTATACCCCAGTTGCCAAACTCTGCTCTCTGGAAGGATTCTTCTGCACCCCAGTCCCCAACGTCTGCTCTCTGCAACAGTCCTTCTGCACCCGAGTCTCCAAACTCTGCTCTCTGTAAAATCCTTCTGCAACCCCGTCTCTGAACTCTGCTCTCTGTAACAGTCCTTCGGTACTGCAGTCTCCAAACTCTGCTCCCTGTAAAGGTCCTTCTGCACTCCAGTCTCCAAACACTGCTTTCTGTATCAGTCCTTCTGCACCACAGTCTCAAATGTCTGCTCTCTGCTACAGTCCTACTGAACCACAGTCTTCATCATCTAATCTCTGCAACAGTCCTTCTGCACCCCAGTCTCCAAACTCTGCTGTCTTTAACAGTCCTTCTGTACTGCAGACTCCAACGTCTTCTCTCTGTAATGGTCCTCCTGTACCCCAGTCTCCAAACTCTGCTTTCTGTATCATTCCTTCTGCACCCCTGTTTCTATCCTCTGCTCTCTGTAACAGTCCTTCTGCACCTCAGTCTCCAACTTCTGCTCTCTGCAATAGTCCTTCTGCACCCAAATCTCCAACTTCTGCTCTATGCAACAGTCTTTCTGCACCTCAATATCCAAACTCTGTTCTCTGTACCAATCCTTCTGCACCAAAGTCCCCAAATTCTGCTCTCTGCAAAGGTCCTTCTTCATTTCTCTCTCCAACCTCTGCTCGCTGTAATATGCTTCTTTACCCCAGTGTCCAAACTCTACTCTCAGTAACAGTTCTTCCGCTCCCCAGTCTTCAATCTCTGCTCTTTGTAAAAGTCTTTTTGCACCCCAGTCTTTAATCTCAGCTCTCTTTAACGGTCCTTCGGCACCCCAGTCTCCAATCTCTGCTTTCTTACCAGTCGTGCACCCCAGTCTCCAAACTCTGCTCTCTGCAACAATCCTTCTGCACCCCAGTCTCCTATTTCTGCTCTCTAAAACAGTCCTTCTGCACTTCAGTCTCCAACCTCTGGTCTCTGTGAGTTTCTTCTGCACCCCAGTCTCCAAACTCTGCTATCTTCAACGATCCTTGTGCACCTCAGTCGTCAACCTCTGTTCTCTGCAACAGTCGTTCTGCACCCCAGTCTCCAAACTCTGCTCTGAGTAACAGTCCTTCTGCACCTTAGTCTCCAACCTCTGCTCTCTGCAACAATCCTTCTGCACCCCAGTCTCCTACGTCTGCTCTTTACAACAGTCCTTCTGCACCCCAGTCTCCAACCTCTTCTCTCTGTAATAGTTCTTCTGCACCGTAGTCCCCAACCTCTGCTCTCTGTAATGGTCCTTCTGCACCCTAGTATCTAAACTCTGCTTTCTATATCAGTCCTTCTGCACCTCAGTCTCCAACCACTGCTCTCTGTAACAATCCTTCTTCACCTCAGTCTTCAACCTCTTCTCTCTGCAATTGTCCATCTGCACCTCAGTATCCAACCTCTACTCTCTGTAACAGTCCTTATGCATCTCAGTATCCAACCTCTACTCTTTGGAAGATACTTTTGCAAACCAATCTCCAAAATCTGCTCTCTGTAACAGTCCTCCAACACCCCTTCTCCAAACTCTGGTCTCTGTAACAGGCTTTCTGCACCCCAGTCTCCAACATCTCCTCTCTGAAACAGTCCTTCTGCACAAAAATCTCCAACCTCTCCTCTCTGCAACAGTCCTTCTGCACACCAGTCTCCAACATCTGCTCTCTGCATTAGTCCTTCTGCACCTCAACTGAAAATTCTGCTCTCTTCCACCATCTATCTGCACCCCAGACTTCAACCTCTGTTCTCTGCAACAGTCCTTCTGCATTCCAGTCTCTATCCTCTGCTCTCTGTAACAGTCCGTCTGCATCTGAGTCTCCAACCTCTCCTGTCTTAAATGGTCAGTCTGCACCGCAGTCTTCAAACTCTGTCCTCTGCAGCAGTCCTTCTGCACCCCAGTATACAACCTCTGCTCTCTGTAACTGTCCTTCTGCACCTCAGTCTCCAATGACAGCTTTCTGTAACAGTTCTTCTGAACCCCAGTCTCCAACCTCTGCTCTCAGTAACAGTCCTTCTGCACCCCAGTCCCAAACTCATGCTCTCTGCAACATTTCTTCTGCACCCCAGTCTTCATCTGTGCTCTCTGTAACTGTCCTTCTGCACCCCAGTCTCCAACCTCTGCTCTCTGTAACGATCTTTCTAAAACACAGTCGGAAATCTTTGATCTCTGGAACGATCCTTCTGCCCCTCAGTCTTGAACCTCTGCTCTCTGAAATTATCCTTCTGCACCCCAGTCTCCAAACTCTACTCTCTGTAAGTGTCCTTCTGCACTTCAGTCTCCAAACTTTGCTCTCTGTAACAATCCTTCTGAACCTCAGTCTCCAACCTCTGCTATCTGTAACAATCCTTCTGAACACCAGTCTCCAACCTCTGCTCTCTGTAACAGGTCTTCTGCACCCCAGTCTACAAACTCTACGCTCTGTAAGAGGCCTAATGCACCCCAGTCTCAAACTTCTTCTCTCTGCAATAATTCTTCTGCACCTCAGTCTCCAACCACTGCTCTCTGCAACATTTCTTCTGCACCTTAGTCTTTATCTGTCCTCTCTGTAACTGTCCTTCTGCACTGCCTTCTTCATCCTTCTTTCTCTGTAATGATCATTCTGCACCCCAGTCTCAAAACTCTGCTCTCTGCAAATATCCTTCTGCACGTCAGTCTCCAATCTCTGCTGTCTGGAATTATCCTTCTGAACCTCAGTCTCCAAACTCTGCTCTCTGTAACATGCCTGCTGCACCCCAGTCTCAAACCTCTTCTCTCTGCAACGACCCTCTGCAACTCATTCTCAAACCTCTGCTCTCTGCAACAGTCCTTTGCACCCCAGTTTCCAACCTCTGCTCTCTGTAACAATCCTTCAGCACCTCAGTCTCCAAACTCTGCTCTCTGTAAGCGGCCTTCTGCACCCCAGTCTCCAACCTCTGCTCTCTGGGTCAGTCCTTCTGCACCCCAGTATCCTACCTCTGCACTATTTAACAATCCTTCTGCACCTCAGTCTCCAACCTCTCCTCTCTGCAATGGTCCTTCTGCACCCCAGGCTCCAATCTCTGCTCTCTGCAACAGTTCTTTTACACTCCAATCTCCAACCTCTACTCTCTGCAATAGTCCTCCTGCACCCCAGTCTCCAACATAGGATCTCTGGAACAGTTCTTATCCACCCCAGTCTCCAAACTCTGATCTCTGTAACAGTTTTTCTGCACTTCAGTCTCGAAATTTTGCTCTATGAAACAGTCCTTCTGCACCTTAATCTCCCAACTCTGATCTCTCCAAGAGTTTTTCTACACCCAAGTCTACAACCTCTGCTCTCTTAAACAGTCCTTCTGCACCTCAGTCTGCAAATTTTGCTCTTTGTAACAGTTCTTCTGCACCTTAGTCTCCAAACTCTGCTCTCTGCAAGAGTCCTTCTACACCCAAGTCTCCAAACTCTGCTCTCTGAAACAGTCCTTCTGCACCCCAGTCTCCAAACTCTGCTCTCTGCAACGGTCTTTCTACACCTCAGTCTTCTACATCTACTCTCTGTAAGAGTCCTTCTGCACCTCAGTCTCCAACCTATTCTCTGTGTAAGATCCTTCTGAAAACCAGTCTCCAAACACTGCTTTCTGTAACAGTCCTTCTGCACACCAATCTCCAAACTCTGATCTGTGTAACAGATCCAACCTCTTCTCTCTGTAACAGTTTTACTGCACCCCAGTCTCCACACTCTGCTCTCTGCAACGATCCTTCTGCACTCAAGTCTCCAAACTCTGCTCTCCGCAACAGTCCTTCTGCATCCAAGTTTCCAAATTCTTCTCTCTGTAAGATCCTTCTGCACCCAAGTTTCCAAACTCTTCTCTCTGTAACATTGCTTCTGCACCCCAGTCTCCAAACTCTACTCTCTGCAATGGTCCCTCTGAACAGAAGTCTCTAATCTCTGTTTTCTACAACAGTTCTTCTGTACCACAGTCTTCAACCTCTATTCTCTTTAAGGGTCCTACTTCACTCCAGTCCTCAACCTCTGCTTTCTATATCAGTCTTTCTGCAACATAGTCTCCAAACTCTGCTCTCTGTAAAAGTCCTTCTGCATCTCACTCTGAAACCTCTGCTCTCTGCAACAGTCCTTCTGCACCCCAGTCTTCAACCTTGCTCTCTGCAAAAGTCCTTCTGCACCCCAATCTCCAAATCTGCTCTCTGCCACAGTCCTTCTTCACCCCAGTCTCCAAACTCTGCTCTCTGTAACAGTCCTTTTGTACTGCAGTCTCCAAACTCTGCTCTCTGTAACGATCCTTCTGCTCCCCAGTCTCCGAACTCTGCTTTCTCTATCAGTTTTTCTGAACCCAGTCTCCAAACTCTGCTCCCTATAACTTTCTTTCTGCACCTCAGACTCAAACCTCTGTTCTCTGCAACAGTCTTTCTGCACCCCAGTCACTAAACTCTGCTCTCTGAAACAGTCCTTCTGCACCACATGATCCAACATCTGCTCTCTGCTACATTTCTTCTGCAAATCAGTCTGCAACCTCTGCTCTCTGCAATACTCCTTCTGCACCCAAGTCTCCAATCTCTGCTCTCTCCAACAGTCCTTTTACACCACAGACTCCAACATCTTCTCTCAAAACAGTTCTTCTCCACCCCAGTCTTAAACCTCAGCTCTCTGCAACAATCCGTCTGCACCCAAATCACCAACGTCTGCTTTCTGTATCAGCCCTTCTGCACCCCAGTCTCCAAACTCTGCTCTCTGTACCAGTCCTTCTGCACCTCAGTCTCCAACCTCTACTTTCTGCAGCAGTCCTTCTCCACCCCAGTATCCAACCTCTTCTCTCGGCAACAGTCCTTCTGGACGCCAATATCCAACCTCTACTCTCTGCAACAGTCCTTCTACACCCCAGTCTCCCATCTCTGCTCTCTGTAACAGGCCTTCTGCACCCCAGTATAAAACCTCTGCTCTCTTTAAAAGTCCTTCTGCACCTCAGTCTGAAAACTCTGCTCACTTTAACGATCCTTCTGCACCTCATTCTGGTATTTGCAACAGTCCCTCTGAACCTCAGTCTGAAAACTCTTCTCTCTGCAACGATCCTTCTGCAACCCAGTCTCCAACCTCTGCTCTCTGTAACAGTCATTCTGCACCTTAGTCTCCAAACTCTGTTTTCTGTAAGATCCTTCTGAAACCCAGTCTCCAAAATCTTCTCTCTGTACAAGTCCTTCTGCACCCCAGTCTCAAACCTCTGCTCTCTGTAACAAGCTTTCTGCAACCCAGTCTCCAAACTCTGCTCTCTCTAACAGGCCTTTTGCTCCCCAGTCTCCAACCAATTCTCTCTGCAATGATCCTTCTGCACCCCAGTCTCCAAACTCTGCTCTCAGTAACAGTGTTCTGCACCCCAGTCTCCAACCTCTGCTTTCTGCAAAAGTCCTTCTGCACCCTAGTATCCAACATCTGATCCCTGCAACAGTCGTTCTATACCCCATTCTCCATAATCTGCTCTCTGCGACGATCCTTCTGCACCCCAGTCTGCAACCTCAGCTCTCTGCAACAATCCTTGTTTACCCAAGTCTCTAAAATTTGCTCTGTGTAAGATCCTACTGTACCCCAGTTTCCAAACTCTGCTCTCTGTATCATTCCTTCTTCACACCAGTCTCCAATCTCTGCTCTCTCCTATTGTCCCTCTCCACCCCAGTCTCCAACCTTGTTCTCTACAACGGTTCTTCTGTACCGCAGTCTTCAACCTCTGTTCTCTGTGAGGGTCCTCCTGCAATAAATCTTTAAAATCTGCTTTCTCTTTCAGTCCTTGTGCACCACAATCTCCAAACTCTGCTCACTGTAACAGTCCTTCTGCACCCTGTCTCCAACCTCTGCTCGCTGCATCAGTTTTCGTGCACCCAGTCTCCAACATCTGCTGTCTGCAACAGTTTTTCTGTACCTCAGTCTAAAAACTCTGCTCTGCAACAATCCTTCTGAACCCCAGTCTCCAACCTCTGCTTTCTGTAACAGTCCATCTGTACCTCAGTCTTCAACCTCTGCTTTCTGTAAGACCCTTCTGAAACCCAGTCTGTAAACTCTGCTCATTGTAACAGTGCTTCTGCACCCCAGTCTCCAACATCTGCTCTCTGTAATAGGCCTTCTTCACCCCAGTCTCCAACCTCTGCTCTCTTTAGAGGCCTTTTGCACCCCAGTCTCCAAAGTCTGCTGTCTTCAAAAGTCCTTCTGCACCCCAGTCTCCAACCTGTTCTCTCTGTAACAGTACTTCTGCTCCCCAGTCTCCAAACTCTTCTCTCTGTAACACTACTTCTGTACCGGAGTCGCCAACATCTGTTCTCAGCAACACTGATTTTACACCCCAGTCTTCAAACTCTGCTCTCTGTAACACTCCTTCTGTAAAGGAGTCTCCAACCTCTGCTCTCTGTAACGGTTCTTATGCACCCCAGTCTCCAACATCTGCTTTCTCTATAAGTCCTTCTGAACCCCAGTCTTTAACCTCTGCTCTCTGTAACAGTGCTTCTGCTCCCCAGTCTCTAACCTTTGCTGTCTGTAACACTCCTTCTGTACCGGAGTCTCCAACAGCTGTTCTCAGCAACAGTGCTTTTGCACCCCAGTCTCCAAAATTTGCTCTCTGTAACACTCCTTCTGTACCGGAGTCTCCAACCTCTGCTATCTGTAATGGTTCATATGCACCCCAGTCTCCAACTTGTGCTTTCTCTATAAGTCTTTCTGCACCCCAGTCTTGAACCTCTGCTCTCTTTAACAGTCCTTCTGCATCTCCGTCTCCAACCTCTACTCTCTGCAACAGTCCTTCTGCACCACTGTCTCAAATTCTGGTCCCTGCAAGAGTCCTTCTTCACCTCAGTTCCCAAAGTCTGATCTCTGCAATGGTACTTTTTAACCCCTGTCTCCAAGCTCTGCTCTCTGTAACAATCCTACTGCACCCCAGTCTCCAACATTTGCTCTCTGCAATGATCCATCTGCACCCCAGTCTCCAACATCTGCTCTCTGCAACAATCCTTCTGCACCTCAGTCTGAAAACTCTGCTCTCTGCAACGATCCTTGTGCATCCCAGTCTCCAACCTCTGCTCTCTGTAACAATTCTTATGCACCCCAGTCTCCAACATCTGCTTTCTCTATAAGTCCTTCTGCACCCCATTCTATAACCTCTGCTCTCTTTAACAGTCTTTCTGCACCTCTGTCTCAAACCTCTGCTCTTTGCCCAATTCCTATTGCACCCAGTCTCCAACCTGTGCTCTCTGTAAAAGTCCTTCTGCACCCCAGTCTCCAACCTCTGCTCTCTTTCACGATGCTTCTGCACCCCAGTCTCGAACCTCTGCTCTCTGCAACGATCCTTCTGCACCTCAGTCTCCAACCTCTGCTCTCTGCAACGATAATTCTGGACCCCAGTCTCAAACCTCTTCACTCTGTAACAGTTCTTCTGCACCTCAGTCTCCAATCTTCGATCTCTTTGCACCACAATTAGCAACCTCTGCTCTGTGCAACAGTCTTTATATACCCAAGTCTCAAAACTCTGCTCTCTGCAGCAGTCCTTCTTCACCCCACTCGCCAAACTATGCTCTCTGTAACAGTACTTCTGCACCCCAGTCTCCAAACTCTTCTCTCTGTAACAGGCCTTCTTCACCCCAGTCTCCAACCTTTGCTCACCTTAAGAGTCCTTTTGCACCCCAGTCTCCAAACTCTGCTCTGTGACACGATTCTTCTAAACCACAGTCTCCAAGGTCTACTCTCTGCAACTGTCCTTCTGAACCCCGGTCTTCAATCTCTGCTCTCCATAACAGGCCTTCTGCACCCCAGTCTCCAACCTCTGCTCTCGGTAACAGGCCTGCTGCTCCACAGTCTCCAACCTCTACTCTCTGCAAGGATCCTTCTGCACCCCAGGCTCCAAACTCTGCTCTCTGCAACAGTCCTTCTTCACACCAGTCCCAACCTCAGATCTCTGAATGATCCTTCTGCACCCCAGTCTCCAAACTCTAATCTCTCTACCAATCTTTCTGCACCACAGTCTCCAACCTCTGCTCTCAGCAACGGTCCTTATGCACCCCATTCTCAAATTTCTGTTCTCTGCAATAGTCTTTCTGCACCACAGTCTGAAACATCTGCTCTCTGTAACAGTCCTTCTGTACTGCAGTCTCGAACCTCTGCTCTCTCTAACGGTCCTTCTGCACCCTAGTATCAAACTTCTGCTCTCTGTAACTTTACTTCGGCACCTCAGTCTCCAACCTTTGTTCTCTGTTTCAGTCTTTCTGTACCCCAGTATTCAAATTCTGCTCTCTGTAACTTTAATTCTGCACCTCAGTCTTCAAAAACTGCATTGTGCAACAGTCCTTCTGCACCCCAGTCTCCAACCTCTGCTCTCTGGAACAGTCCTTCTATACCCCAATCTCCATTATCTGCTCTCTGCAACGATCCTTCTGCAACCCAGTCTCCAACGTCTGCTCTCTACAACAGTCTTTCTGCACCTCAGTTTCCAAACTCTGTTCTCGAAGATACTTCTGTACACCAGTTTCCAAACTCTGTCCTCTTTAACATTCCTTTTGCACCCCAGTCTCCATGCTCTGCTCTCTGCAATGGTCCCTCTGCTCCCCAGTCTTCAACTTTATTCTCAACAACAGTTCTTCTATACTGCAGTCTTCAACCTCTGTTCTCTGTAAGGGTCCTTCTGCACCCCAGTCTCCAACCTCTGCTTTGTGTATCAGTCCTTCTGCACCTCAGTCTGCAACCTCTGCTCTCTGCAACTATCCTTCTGCACCCCAGTCTTCAACCTCTGCTCTCTGTAAGAGTCCTTCTGTACTGCAGTCTCCAACCTCTGCTCTCTGCAACATTCTTTCTGCACCTCAGTGTCAAAACTCTGTTCTCTGTAAGGGTCTTCTGCACCACATTCTCTAACCTCTGCTTTCTGTATCAATCATTCTGCTCCTCAGTCTGCAACCTCTGCTCTCTGCAATAGTTATTATGCACCCCAGTCTCCAACCTCTGCTCTCTGTAACAGTCCTTCTTCACCTCAGTCTCCAACCTCTGCTCTCTGTAAGTTCCTTCTGCAACCCAGTCGAAAAACTCTGCTCTCTGTAACAGGCATTCTTCACCACAGTCTCCAACCTCTGCTCTCTGTAAGAGGCCTTTTGCTCCCCAGTCTCCAACCTCTGCTCTGTGCAACGATCCTTCTTAAACCCAGTCTCCAACGTCGGCTCTCTGCAACAGTCCTTTTGCACCCCAGTCTCCAACATCTGCTCTCTGCTACAGTCTCTCTGAACCTCAGTCTGAAACCTCTGCCCTCTGCAACGATCTTTCTGCACCCCTGTCTCCAAAGTCTGCTGTTTGCAACAGTCCTTCTACACCCTAGTCCCCAACCTCAGTTCTCTGAAAGATCCTCCTGCACCACATTCTCCAACCTCTCCTCTCTGTAACAGTCCTTCTGCACCCCAGTCTCCTCCTCTGCTTTCTGCATGGATCCTTCTGCACCCCAGTCTCCAACCTCTACTCTCTGTAAAAGTCCTTCTGTACTGCAGTCTTCAACCTCTGCTCTCTGTAACGGTCCTTCTGCACCTGAGTCTCCAAACTCTGCTTCCTGTATCAGTCCTTCTGCACCCCAGTCTCCAATCTCTGCTCTGTGTAACTGTCCTTCTGCACCTTAGTCTCCAACCTCTGCTCTCTGCTTCAATCCTTCTGCACCCCAATCTTCCACCTCTACTCTCTTCAACAGTCCTTCTACACCCCAGTCTAAAACCTCTACTCTCTGCAACAGTATTTCTGCACCCCAGTCTCCAAACTTTTCTCTCTGTATCAATCCTTCTGCACCTGTGCTCACTTAAACTGTCCTTCTTCACCTCAAAATACAACTTTTACACTCTGTAACAGTTCTTCTGCACCTCATTCTCTAACCTAGCTCTCTGTAAGATCCTTTTGCTACCCAGTCTTCAAACTCTGCTATTTGGAACAGTCCTCCTGCACCAAGGTCTCCAACCTCTGCTCTGTGCAATAATATTTCTGCACCACAGTGTCCAACCTCTGCTCTCTGCAACAGTCCTCTAACTTCTGTTCTCTGTAACAATCCTTTTGCACCTCACTCCCCAAATTCTGCTCTCTGCAATTGTCCTTCTGCACCCCATTTTCCAACCTCTCCTCTCTGTAACAATCGTTTTGCACACCAGTCTCCAACGTCTGCTCTCTGCAATGATTCTTTTGCAACCCAGTCTCCAAACTCTGCTCTCTGCAAAAGTCTTTCTACACCCCAGTTTCCAACATGTGCTCTCTGAAACAGTCCTTCTTCACCTCAGTATGAAAACTCTGCTCTCTGCAACTATTCTTCTACACCCCAGTCTCCAAATTCTGCTTTATGTAACAGTTCTTCTGCATCTCAGTCTCCCACCTCTGCTCTCTGTAACAGTCCTTCTGCACACCAGTCTTCAATCTCTGCTCTCTGTAAGATACTTCTGCACCCCAGTTTCCAGCCTCTGCTCTCTGTAACAGTTCTCCTGAACTTCAGTCTCCAACCTCTGCTCTCTGTAAAAGTCCTTCTGCAACCCAGTCTCCAACCTCTGCTCGCTGTTAAAGGCCTTCTGCACCCCAGGCTGAAACTCTTCTCTTTGTAACAGGCATTCTGTGTCACTGTCTCCAAAGTCTTCTCTCTGCAACGATCCTCCTTCAACCCAGTATCCAACCTCTGCTCTGTGCAACAGTTCGTGTGCACCCTAGTCTCCAAACTCTGCTCTCTGTAAGATCTTTCTGCACACCAGTCTCCAAACTCTGATCTCTGTAACAGGCCTTCTGCAGCCCAGTCTCCAACCTCTGCTCTCTGTAAAAATCCTTCTGCCCCTTAGTCTCCATGATCTGCTCTCTTCAACGTTCCTTCTGCACCGCAGTCTCCAACTTCTGTTGTCTGCAACAGTCTTTCAGCAACTCAGTCTCCAAACTCTGCTCTCTGCAACATTCCTTTTGCACCCCAGTCTTTTACATCTGTTCAATGCAACAGTTCTTCTGCAACCCAGTCTCCAACATGTACTCTCTGAAACAGTCCTTCTCCACCCCAGTCTCCAAACTCTGCAATCTGTAACAGTCCTTCTGTACTGCAGACTCCAACCTCTGTTCTCTGTAACGTTCCTTCTGCAACCCAGTCTCCAACCTCTGCTTTCTGTATCAGTCCGTCTGCACCCAGTTTCCAACCTCTGCTCTCTCTAACAGTCCTTCTGGATCTCAGTCTCCTACCTATGCTCTCTGCAAAAGTCCTTCAGCACCCCAGTCTCCAACTTCTCGTCCCTGCAACAGTCCATCTACACCCCAGTCTCCAAACTATGCTCTCTGTAACAATCCTACTGCATCTCAGTCTCCAACCTCTATTCTCTTAAACAGTCCTTCTCCACCTCAGTCTCCAACGTCTGCTCTCTGTAAGATCCTTCTGCAACCCAGTCTTCAATCTCTGCCCCTCTTAACATTCCTTCTGCACCCCTTATCCAAATTCTCCTCTCCGTAACAGGCCTTCTACACCCCAGTCTCCAAAGTATGTTTTCTATAACAATCCTTCTGCAACCCAGTATCTAAACTCTGCTCTCTACAACGATCCTTCAGCACCCCAGTCTCCACCCTCTGCACTCTGCAACAGTCCGTCTGCACCCCAGTCTCCAACATGTGCTCTCTGCAACAGTCCTTCAGCACCTCAGTCTTAAAACTCTGTTCTCTGCAACGATCCTTCTGCACCTCAGTCTCCAAACTATACACTCTGTAACAGTCATTCTGCACCTCAGTCTCCAACATCTGCTCTCTGTACCAGTCCTGCTACACCTCGGTCTACAATCTCTGCTCTTCGTAAGATCCTTGTGCAACCTTGTCTAAAAACTCTGCTCTCTGTAACAGTTCTTCTGCACCCCAGTCTCCAAACTCTGCTCTCTGTAACAGTCCTCCTGTATTACTGTCTCCAAACTTTCCTTTCTGTAACGGTCCATTTGCACCCCAGTCTCCAACCTCTGCTTTCTGTATTAGTCCTTCTGCACCCCAGTCTTTAACCTCTTCTCTCTGTTACAGTCCTTATGCTCCTCAGTCTCCAAACTCATCTCTCTGCAACAGTCCTTCTGCACCCAAGTCTCCAACACCTGCTACGTGAAACAGTCCTTCTACACCCCAGTCTCCAACCTCTGCTATCTGCAACAGTCTTTCTGCACCCCAGTCTCCAGCCTTTGCTATCTGTAACAATACTTCTGCACCTCAGCCTCCAACCTCTGCTCTCTGCAATGGTACTTCTACACCTCAGTCTGCAAACTCTACTCTCTGTAACATTCCTTCTGCACCTCAGTCTTCAACCTCTGATCTCTGTAAGATCCTCCTGCAACCCAGTCTCCAAACTCTGCCTTATGCAAAGATCCTACAGCACCCCAGATTCCAACGCTGCTCTCTACAACGGTCCTTCTGCACCCCATTCTCCAACCTCTGGTGTCTGCAAGAGTCCTTCAGGACCGCAGTCTTCAAACTCTGCTCTCTGCAACAATCCTTCTGCACCACAGTCTCCAACTTCTGATCTCTGCAACAGTTCTTCTGCACCCCAGTCTCCAACATCTACTCTCTGAAACAGTCCTTCTCCACCCCAGTCTCCAAACTCTGCTCTCTGTAACAGTCTTTCTGTACTGCAATCTCCAACCTCTGCTCTCTATAATGGTCCTTCTGTACCCCAGTCTCCAACTTCTGCTTTCAATATCAGTCGTTCTGCACCCCAGTCTCCAACCTCTGCTGTCTGTAACAGTCCTTCTGCACCTCAGTCTCCAACTTCTGCTCTCTGAAACAGTCCTTCTGCACCCCAGTCTTTAACCTCTGCTCTCATTAACAATCTTTCTGTATCTCAGTCTCCAACCTCTACTCTCTGCAAGAGTCCTTCTGCACCACTGTCTCAAATTCTGGTCCCTGCAAGAGTCCTTCTTCACCTCAGTTCCCAAAGTCTGATCTCTGCAATGGTACTTTTTAACCCCTGTCTCCAAGCTCTGCTCTCTGTAACAATCTTACTGCACCCCAGTCTCCAACATTTGCTCTCTGCAATGATCCATCTGCACCCCAGTCTCCAACATCTGCTCTCTGCAACAATCCTTCTGCACCTCAGTCTGAAAACTCTGCTCTCTGCAACGATCCTTGTGCATCCCAGTCTCCAACCTCTGCTCTCTGTCACGGTCCATCTGCACCCCAGTCTCCAACATCTGCTCTCTCTAAATATCCTACTGCACCCAAGTCTACAACCTCTGTTCTCTGCAACAATTCTTTTACACCCAAGTCTCCAAACTCTGCTCTTTGAAAAAGTTCTTTTGCACCCCAGTCTTCAAACTCTGCACTCTGAAACTGTCCTGCTCTACCCCAGTTTACAACCTCTTCTCTCTGTAATAGTCCTCATGTAGTGCAGTCTCTAAAATCTGCTCTCTGTAACGGTTCTTCTGCACCCTAGTCTCCAACCTCTGCTTTCTGTATCATTTCTTCTGCACCCCAGTCTCCAACCTCTGCTCTCTGTAACAGTCCTTCTTAACCTCAGTCTCCAAACACTGCTCTCTGCCACAGTCCTCCTGCACCAAAGTCTCAAATATCTAATCCCTGCAACATTCCTTCTGCACCTCAGTTTGTAACCTCTACTCTCTGTAGAGGTCTCCAACATTTCCTCTTTGTATAATTCTTCTGCAACCCAGTCTCCAAACTCTGCCCTCTGTAACAGTTTTTCTGCACCCGTTCTCCAATCTATGTTCTCCGTAACACGTCTTTTGCACCCCAGTCTCAATACTCTGCTCTCTACAACGATCTTTCTGCACCCCAGTCTCCATCCTCTGCTCTCTGCAAAAGTCCTTCTCCACCTAAGTCTCCAAACTCTGCTCTTTGTAACAGTTTTCCCTATAATGTATTCTCCAAAATCTGCTCTCTGTGACGGTCCTTCTGCACCCCAGTCTCCAAACTCTGCTCTCTGTACCAGTTCTCCAGCACCCCAGTCTCCAAACTCTGCTCACTGTGACACACTTTCTGCACCTCAGTCTCCAACCTTGCTCTCTGCAACCGTCCTTCTGCACTCAAGTCTCAAACCTCTGCTCTCTGAAACAGTCCTTCTGCACCCCAGTCTCCAACATGTGCTCTCTGCAAAACTCCTTCTGCACCTCAGTCTGAAAACTCTGTTCTCTGCAATGACTTTTCTGCACCCCAGTCTCCAACCTCTGCTCTCTGTAACAGTCCTATTGTACCTCAGTCATCAAACTCTGCACTCCATAAGATCCTTCTGCAACCCTGTCTCCAAACCCTGCTTTCTGTAACAGTTTTTCTGCACCCCAGTCTCCAACCTTTGCTCTCTGTAACAGGTCTTTTGCACCCCATTCTCCAAACTCTGCTCTCTGTAACAGTGCTTGTGCACCTCAGTCTAAAAACTTTGCTCTCTGCAACAGTCCTTCTGCTCCCCAGTCTCCAACATCTGCTCTCTGCAACAGTCCTTCTGTACCGAATCTCCAAACTCTGCCTATTTAACAGTCCTACTGTAACGCAGTCTCCAAACTCTGCTCTCTGCAACAGTCCTTCTGCAACCCAATCTCCAACCTGTTTTCTCCACAACAGTCCTTCTACACCCCAGTGTCCAGCCTCTGCTCTCTGCAAATATCCCTCTGCAACCCAGTCTCAAAACTCTGCTCTCTGTAACAATCTTTCTGCACCTCAGTCTTCAACCTCTGCTCTCTGCAACTGTCCTTCTACACCACAGTCTCCAAAAACTACTCTCTGTAAATGTACTTCTGAACCCCTTCTCCAAACTCTGCTCTCAGTAATAGGCCTACTGCACCGCAGTCTCCAACCTCTGTTCTTTATAACAATCCTTCTGCATCCCAGTCCCAAAACTCTGCTCTTTGCAACAGTATTTCAGCACCCCAGTCTCCTAGATGTGCTCTCTGCAAAAGACCTTCTTCACCTCAGTCCGAAAACTCTGTTCTCTACAATGATCCTTCTGCACCCCAGTCTCCAACCTCTGCTCTCTTTAACAGTCCTGAAGCACATCAGTCTACAACTCTGCTCTCTGTAAGATCCTTGTGCAACTTTGTCTAAAAACTCTGTTCTTTGTATGAGTTCTTCTGTACCCCAGTCTCCAACCTCTGCTCTTTGCAACGATCCTTCTGCACCTCAGTCTCGAAACTCTGCTCTCTGTAACAGTCGTTCTGCACCCCAGTCTCAAACCTCTGCTGTCTGCAACTATCTTTCTGCACACCAGTTTCTAACGTCTGCTCTATCCAACAGTCCTTCTGCACCCCAGTCTCCAAAATCTGCTCTCTGCAACGATCCCTCTGTACCCCAGTATCCAACATCTGCTCTATGCAACAGTCCTTCTGCACCTCTATCTCCAACCTCTGCTCTCTACAACAGTTCTTCTCCACCTCAGTCTGAAAACGCTTTTCTCTGCAACGATCCTTCTGCACCTCAGTCTCCAAAATCTGCTCTCTGTAATAGTCCTTTTGCACCTCGGTCTCGAGACTCTGCTCTCCTTCTGTAAAACTTTCTCCAAACTCTACTCTATGTAAAAGTCCTTCTGCACACCAGTCTCCAACCTCTGCTCTCTGCAAAAGTCCTTCTAAACACTAGTCTCCGAACTCTGCTTTCTGCAACAGTCCTTCTGAACCCCAGTCTCCAACTTCTGTTCTCCTTAACAGTCCTCATTCACCTCAGTTACCAAACTCTGATCTCTGCAATGGTCCTTCTGCACCACTATCTTCTACCTCTGCTCTCTGTAACAATCCCTCTGCACCCCAGTCTCAATACTCTGCTCTCTACAACAATCGTTTGAACCCCAGTTTCAAAACTCTGCTCTCTGTAAAAGTATTTCTGATCCCCAGTCTACAAAATTTTCACCCTGCAACAGTCTTTATGCACCACAGTCTGACAACTCTGCTCTCTGCAACGATCCTATTGCATCCCCAGTCTCCAAACTCTGCTTTCTGTAACAGTCTTTCTGCACCTCAGTCTCCAAACTCTGCTCTCTGCAACAGTCCTTCTGCACCTCAGTCTGAAAATTCTGTTCTCTGAAACGATCCTTTTGCAACAGTCTCCAAACAACTGCTCTCTGCAACAGTCCTTCTGCACCTCAGTTTCAAAATTCTGTGCTCTACAATGATCCTTCTGCACCTCAGTCTTCAAACTCTGCTCTCTGTAACAGTCCTTCTGCACCTCAGTCTTCAACAACTGCTCTCTGCAACAGTCCTTCTGCACCCCAGTCTCCAAACTCTTCTCTCTAGAACAGTCCTTCTATACACCAGTCTCCATAATCTACACTCTGCAACAATCCTTCTGCACCCCAGTCTCCAAAATTTCCTCTCTCTAAGATCGTTCTGGTCCCCAGTCTCCAAACTCTGCTCTCAGAATCAGTCCTTCTGCACCCCAGTCTCCAAACACTGCTCTCTGTAACAGTTTTTCTACACCTCAGTTTTCAACAACTGCTCTCTGCAACAGTCCTTCTGCACCCCAGTTTCAAACCTCTACTCTCTGTAACAGTCCTTCTGTTCCGCATTCTCCAAACTCTGCTCTCTGCAACTGTCCTTCTGCACCTCAGTCTCCAACTTCTGCTCTCTGCAAAAGTCCTTCTGCACGCCAGTCTCCAACGTCTGCTCTCTGCAACATTTCTTCTTTACCCCAGTCTCAAAACTGTGCTCTCTTTAACTGTCCTTCTGCACCCCACTCTCCAACCTCTGCTCTGTGTAACAGTCTTTCTGTACTGCAGTCTCCAACCTCTTCTCTCTGTAACTGTTCTCTTGCACCCCAGACTCCAACCACTTCTTTCTGTATCAGTCCTTCTGCACTCAAGTCTCCAAACTCTGCTCTCTGTAATAGTCCTTATGAACCTCAGTCTTCAAATTCTTCTCTCTGCAGCCGTCCTTCTGCACCCCAATCTAAAACCTCTGCTCTCCGCAACAGTCCTTCTGCACCCCAGTCTCCAACCTATGTTGTCTGTAAGATCTTTCTGAACACCTGTCTCCAACCTATGCTCTCTGTAACAGTCCTTCTCTACCTCAGTCTCCAAACTCTGCTCTCTGCATTGGTCTTTCTGGACCTCAGTCTCCAACCTCTACTCTCTGTAACAGTTCTTCTGCACCTCAGTATCCAAACTCTTCTGTCTCTAAGATCTTTCTGCAACCCAATCCCCAAACTCTGCTCTCTGTAACAGTCCTACTGCACCCCTTTTCCAAATTCTGCTCTCTGTAACAGGCCTTTTGAACCCCAGTCTACAACCTCTGCTCTCTGGAACGATCTTTCTCCACCCAAGTCTCCAACATCTTCTCTCTGCAGCAGTCTTTCTGCACCCCAGTCTACAACATCAGCTGTCTGCAATAGTCTTTCTGCACCTCAGTCTGAATACTCTGCTCTCTGCAATGATCCTTCTGCACCAAAGTCTCCAAACTATGTTCCATGTAACACTCCTTCTGCACGTCAGTCTCCAACCTCTGCTCTCTCTAAGATCCTTCTACTACCCAGTCTCCAAACTCTGCTACCTGTAACAGTTCTTATGCACCCCAGTCTCCAACGTTTTCTCACTTTAACAGGCCTTCTGCACCCAAATATCCAACCTCTGCTTTGTGCAACGGTCCTTCTGCACCCCAGTCTCCAAACTCTGTTCTCCACAACAGTTCTTCTGTACTACAGTCTTAAACCTCTGTTCTCTGTAAGGGTCCTTCTTCACCCCAGTCTCCAAACTCTCCTTTCTCTATCAGTTTTTTTGCACTACATTCTCCAAACTCTGCTCTGTTTCACAGTTCTTCTGCACCTCACTCTACAAACTCTTCTCTCTGCAACAGTCCTTCTGCTCCCCTGTCTTCAACCTTGCTCTCTGCAACACTCCTTCTGCACCCCAGTCTCAAAAATATGCTCTCTGCAACAGTCCTTCTGTACTGCAGTTTCCAACCTCTGCTCTCTGTAAGGGTCCTTCTGCACCCCAGTCTCAAACTCTGCTTTCTGTGTCAGTTTTTCTGAACCAGAGTCTCCAACCCCCGCGCTCTGTACCTTTCCTTCTGCACCTCAGACACCAATCTCTGCTCTCTTTAAGATGCTTTTGAAATCCAGTCTCCAAACTCTGCTTTCTGCAATGGTCCTGCTGTACCCCAATCTCTAATCTCTGTTCTCTACAACAGTTATTCTGCACCCCAGTCTCCAACCTCTACTCTCTTTAACGGTCCTTCTGTACCATAGTCTCCACACTCTGCTTTCTGTATCAGTTCTTCTGCACCCCAATTTCCAACCTCTGCTCTCTTTAGCGGTTCTTCTGCACCCTAGTCTCCACACTCTGCTTTCTGTATCAGTTTTTCTGCACCCCAATTTCCAACCTCTGCTTTCTTTAACAGTCCTTCTGCACCTCAGTCTCAAACCTATGCTCTCTTCAACAGTCCTCCTGCAACCCAGTCTCTGACCTCTTCTCTCTGCAACAGTCCTTCTACACCCAAGTCTCCAACCTCTACTGTCTGCAATGATGCTTCTGCACCCCAGTCTCCAAAGTATGCTCTCTGCATCAGTCCTGCTTCAGCACAGTCTGCAAACTCTGGTATCTATAAGATCCTTCTGCAACCCAGTTTCCAAACTCTACTCTCTGTGACATTCCTTCTGCACCCCAGTCTCCAAACTCTGCAATCTGAGACAGATTTTCTGCAACTCAGTCTCCAAATTCTGCTCTCTGCAACAGTCCTTCTTCACCCAAGTCTCCAACACCTGCTACCTGAACAGTCCTCCTTCATCCAAGTCTCCAATCTCTGCTCTGTGTAACAGTCCTTCTGCACACCAGTGTCCAAACTCTGCTCTCTGCAATGCTCCTACTGCATCCAAGTCTCCAACATCTCCTCTCTGCAACAGTCCTTAAGCACCCAAGTCTCCAACATCTGCTCTCTGCAACAGTCCTTCTGCGCCTCAGTCTGGAAACTCTGCTGTCTGCAACTATCCTACAGCACCCCAGTCTCCAAACTCTGCTCTTCTTAACTGTCTTGCTGCACCTCGGTCTACAATATGTGCACCCCAGTCTCCAACCTCTGCTATGTGCCACAGTTCGTCTGCACCCCAGCCTCCAAACTCTGCTCTCTGAAAGATTATTCTGCACCCCAGTCTCCAAATTCTGATCTCTGTCACAGTCCTTCTTCACCCCAGTCTCCAACCTCTGCTCTCTGTAACAGTCTTTCTGTACTGCAGTCTCTAACTTCTGCTCTATGTAAAATCCTTTTGCACCCCAGTATCCAAACTCTGCTCCCTGTAACATTCATTCTCCACCCAAGTCTATAAGCTCTTGTCTCTGCAACGGTCCTTCTGCACCCCAGTTTCCAACCTCTTCTTTCTGTATCAGTCCTTCTGCACCACAGTCTCCAAATTCTGCTCTCTGTAACAGTCCTTCTGCACCTCAGTCTCCAAACTCTGCTCTCTGTAATAGTCCTTCTATACTGCAGTCTCCAACCTCTGCTCTCTATAAGGTTCATTGTGGACCCAAGTCTCCAACCTCTGCTTTCTGTATAAGTCTTTCTGCACCCCAGTCTCCAAACTCTAATGTCTGTAACAGTCCTTCTGAATCTCAGTCTCCAACATCTGCTCTCTGCAACCGTCCTTCTGCACTAAAGTCTCCAAACTCTACTCTCTGCAACAGTCCTTCTGCACCCCAGTCTCCAACCTCTGCTCTCTGCAACAGTTATTCTACACCCCTATCTCCAAACTCTACTCTCTGAAACAGTCCTTCTGCACCCCAGTCTCCAACATTTGATCTCTGAAACAGTTCTTCTCCACCCTAGTCTCCAACCTCTGCTCTCTGTAAAAGTACTTCTGTACTGCAGTTTCCAAACACTTCTCTCAGTAATGGTAATTCTGCACCCCTGTCTCAAACCTCTGCTTTCTGTATCAGTCCTTCTGGACTCAAGTCTTCAACCTCTGCTCTCTGTAGCAGTCTTTCTACACTTCACTCTCCAAATTCTGCTCTCTGCAACAGTTCTTCTGAATCCCAATCTCCAACCTCTGCTCTCTGCAACTGTATTTCTACACCCAAGTCTCCAACATCTGCTCTCTGCAACAGTCTTTCTCCACCTCAGTCTCCAAATTCTTCTCTTTGCAAAAGTCTTTCTGCACCTCAGTCTTCTACATCTACTCTCTGTAAGAGTCCTTCTGCACCTCAGTCTCCAAACTCTGCTCTGTGTAAGTTCCTTCTGAAAACCAGTCTCCAAACTCTGCTGTCTGTAACAGGCCTTCTGCACCCAACTCTCTAACTTCTGCTCTCTGTAACAGTTTTTCGGCACCCCAGTCTCCACACTCTGCTCTCTGCAACTATCCTTCTGCACCCAAGTCTCCAAACTGTGCTCTCTGCAACAGTCCTTCTGCACCCCAGTTTCCAAACTCTTCTCTCTGTAAGATCCTTCTGCACCCCAGTTTCCAAACTCTTCTCTCTGTAACACACCTTCTGTACCCCAGTCTCAAACCTTTGCTTTCTGTATCAGTCCTTCTGCAATCAAGTCTTCAACCTCTGCTCTCTGTAACAGTCCTTTTGCACCTCAGTCTCCAAATTCTGCTCTCTGCTATCCTTCTGCACCCCCATCTCCAACCTCTGCTCTCTGCAACAGTCCTTCTACACCCCAGTCTCCAACATCTGCTCTCTGCAACAGTCCTTCTGCACCTCAGTCTCCAAACTCTGCTCTCTGTAACGGACTCTCTGCACCCCAGTTTCCAAACTCTTCTCTTTGTAAGATTCTTCTGCACCTCAGTTTCCAAACTCTTCTATCTGTAACATTTCTTCTGCACCCCAGTCTCCAAACTCTGCTCTCTGCAATGGTCCCTCTGCACCCCAGTCTCCAACCTCTGTTCTCTACAACAGTTCTTCTGTACAACAGCCTTTAACCTTTATTCTCTGTAAGTATCCTTCTTCACCCCAGTCTCCAACCTCTGCTTTCTGTATCAGTCCTTCTGCAACACAGTCTTCAAACTCTGCTCTCTGAAAAAGTCCTTCTACAACTCACTCTGCAACCTCTGTTCTCTGCAACAGTCCTTCTGCACCCCAGTCTTCAACCTTGATCTCTGCAACAGTCCTTCTGCACCCCAGTCTCCAAAATCTGCTCACTGCCACAGTCCTTCTTCACCGTAGTCTCCAACCTCTGCTCTCTGTAACAGTCTTTCTGTACTGCAGTCTCCAAACTCTGCTCTCTGCAATGATCCATCTGCTTCCCAGTCTACAAACTTTGCTTTCTGTATCAGTTTTTCTGAACACCAGTTTCCAACCTCTGCTCTCTGAAGGTTTCCTACTGCACCTCAGACTCCAACCTCTGCTCTCCGCCACAGTTTTTCTGCACCCCAATCTCAAACCTCTGCTCTCTGCAACAGTTTTTCTGCACCTCAATGTCCAACCTCTGGTCTCTGTAAGATACTTCTGAAACCCAGTTTTCAACCTTTGCTTTCTACAATGGTCCTTCTGCACCCGAGCCTCCAAACTCTGTTTTCTACAACACTTATTCTGCACCCCATACTCCAACCTCTTCTCTCTGTAACAGTACTTCTACACCCCACTCTTCAAACTCTGCTTTCTGTAACAGTCCTTCTGTACTGTAGTCTCAAAACTCTGCTCTCTGTAATGGTCCTTCTGCACCCCAGTCTCCAAACTCTGCATTCTATATCAGTCCTTCTGCACCTCAGACTCCAACCTCTGTTCTCTGCAACAGTCCAGCTGCACCCCAATCTCCAGCCTCTGCTCTCTGCAACAGTCCTTCTTCACCTCAGTTTCCAACATCTGCTCTCAGTAAGATCCTTTTGCAACACAGTCTCTAATCTCTGCTCTCTGCATTGGTCCTTCTGCACCCCAGTCTCCAACCTCTGCTTTCTGTATCAGTCCTTCTGCACCCCAGTCTGCAAACTCTGCTCTCTGTAACAGTCCTTCTCCACTTCAGTCTCCAACCTCTGGTCTCTGCAACAGTCCTGTGGCACCTTAATCTCCAAATGCTACTCTCTGCAACAGTCTTTCTCCACCCCAGTCTCCAACATCTGCTCTCTACAGCAGTCCTTCTGAACCCCAGTCTCCAATCTCTGCTTTCTGTATCAGTACTTTTGCACTCAAGTCTCTAAACACTGCTCTCAGCAACAGTGCTTCTTCACCCAAATCTCTAACGTCTTCCCTCTGAAACAGTTCTACTGCACCCAGTCTCCAACCCCTACTCTCTGCAACAGTCATTCTGCACCCCAGTCTTTAACATCTGATCTCTGCAACAGTTTTTCTCCACCCCTGTCTTCAACCTCTGCTCTCTGTAACAGTCTTGTTGTACTCCAGTTTCCATCTTATCTCTGTAACTGTCCTTCTGCACACCAGTCTTCAACCCCTGCTTTCTGTATCAGTCCTTCTGCACTTACTTCTCAAACTCTGCTCTCTGTACAGTCCTTCTGCACCTCAGTCTCCAAATTTTGCTCTCTGCAACAGTCCTTGGGCACCCCAATCTCCAACCGCTGCTCCCTGCAACAGTCCTTCTACACTCAAGTTTCCAAGCTCTGCACTCCGCAACAGTCCTTCTGCACCTCATTCTCAAACCTCTGCTCTCTGCAATGGTCTTTCTACACCTCAGTCTTCAACATCTACTCTCTGTAACAGTCCTTCTGCACCTCAGTCTCCAAACTCTGCTCTCTGTATGATCCTTTTGAAAAGAAGTCTCCAAACTCTGCTCTCTTTAACAGGCCTTCTGCACACCAGTCTCAATCCTCTGCTCTCTGTAACAGGCATTCTGCACCCAAGTTTCTGAACTCTGCTCTCTTTAACAGTCCTTCTGCACCACAGTTTCCAACCTCTGCTCTCTGGAACAGTCCTTCTGCACGTCAGTCTCCAAACTCTGCTCTCTGTAAGATCCTTCTGCACCCCAGTCTCCAAAATCAGCTCTCAGTATATGTCCTGCACCCCTGTCTCCAAACACTGCTCTTTTTAACAGTTTTTCTGCACATCAGTCTTTAACAATTGCTCTCTGAAACAGTTCTTCTGCACCCCAGTCTCCAAAGTCTACTCTCTGTAACAGTCTTTCTGTATCTCAGTCTCCTACCTCTGCTCTTTGCAACAGTTCTTCTGCACATCAGTCTCCAACATCTGCACTCTGAAACAGTTCTTCTCCACTCCAGTCTCCAACCTCTGCTCTCTGTAACAGTCCTTCTGTAAAGCAGTCTCCAACCTCTGTTCTCTTTAAGGGTCCATGTGCACACCATCTCCAACCTCTGCTTTCTGTTGCAGTCCTTCTGAACCCCAGTCTCCAAACTCTGCTTTCTGTATCCGTCGTTCTGCATGCCAGGCTTCAACCTCTACTCTCTGTAACAGTCCTTCTGCAACCCAGTCTCCAACCTCTGCTCTCTGCCACAGTCCTCTGCACCCCAGTCTAAAAACACTGCACTCTGCAACAGTCAATCTTCACCCCAGTCTCAAACCTCTGCTCTCTGTAACAGTCCATCTGCACATCCGTCTCCAACCTCTGCTCTTTGTAAGAGGCCTTCTGCACCACAGTCTCCAACCTCTGCTCTCTGCAACAGTCTTTTTGCAACCCAGTCTCTAATATTTGCTCGCTGCAACAGTCCTTCTCCACCCCAGTCACCAACCACTGCTCTCTGTAACAGTCCCTCTGTACTGCATTCTCCAATCTCTGCTCTCTGTAAGGGTACTTCTGCATCCGAGTCTCCAACCTCTGCTTTCTGTATCAGTCTTTCTGCACCCAAGTCTCTAACCTCTGCTCTCTGAAAGAATCCTTCTGCATCACAGTCTTCAACCTCTGCTCTCTGCAACGGTCTTTCTGCACCTGAGTCTCCAACCTCTACTTTCTGTAACAGTGCTTCTGCACCTCAGTCTCCAACCTCTGTTCTCTGTAAGATCCTTCTGCAACCCAGTCTTCAAACTCTGCTCTCTGTAACAGTCCTTCTGCACCTCACTCTCCAAACTCTGCTCACTGTAAAAGGCCTTCTGCACCCCAGTCTCCAACCTCTGCTGTCTGCAATGTTCTATCTGCACCCTAGCCTCCAACCTTTGCTCGCTGCAACAGTCCATGTGCACCCCAATCTCCAACATCTTCTCTCTGCAACAGTTTTTCTGTACCTCAGTCTGAAAACTCTACTCTCTGCAATAATTCTTCTCCACCCTAGTCTCAAACCTCTGCTCTCTATAACAGTCCTTCCGTACCTCACTCTCCAACTTCTGCTCTGTATCAGTCCTGCACCCCTGTCTCCTACATCTGCTCTTTGTAACTGTCCTTCTTCACCTCAGTCTCCAACCTCTGCTCTCTGTAACATCCTTCTGAAACCCAGTATTCAAACTCTTCTCTCTTTAACAGTCCTTCTACACCACAGTGTCCAAACTCTGCTTTCTGTATCAGGCCTTCTGCACCCCAGTCTCCAACCTCTGATTTCTCTATCAGTCCTTCTGCACCACAGTCTCCAAACTCTTGTCTATGCAACGATCCTTCTGCACCACAGTCTTCAACCTCTGTTCTCTTCAACACTTCTTCGGCACCCCAGTCTCCAAACTCTGCTCTCTTAACAGTCCTTCTGCACCTCAGTCTGCTACCTCTGCTCTCTGCAATAGTCCTACTGCACCCCAGTCTCCAAACACTGCTCTCTGCAACAGTCCTTCTGCACCCCAGTCTCCTACATCTGCTCTCTGCAACAGTCCTTCTGCACCCCAATCTCAAACCTCTACTCTCTGCAACTGTCCATCTGCACTCCAGTCTCTAACCTCTGCTCTCTGTAACAATCCTTCTACACCCAAGTCTCCAACCTCTGCACTCATCAACAGTCCTTCTGCACCTCAGTCTCCAACCTCTGCTCTCTGCAAAGGTCTTTCTGCACCACAGTCTTCAACATCTACTCTCTGTAACAGTCCTCCTGAACCTCAGTCTCCTAACTCTGCTCTCTGAAATATGCTTCTGTAAACCAGTCTGCAATCTCTGCTTTCTATAACAGTACTTCTTAACCCAGTCTCCAAACTCTACTCTCTGTAACAGTCCTTCTGAACCCAAGTCTCCAACCTCTGCTCTCTGAAACGATCCTTTGGCACCCCAGTCTCCACCCTCTGCTCTCTGTTACGATCCTTTTGCACCCAAGTCTCCAACCTCTGTTCTCTTCAACAGTCCTTCTAAACATCATTCTGAAAACTCTGCTCTCTGCAACGATCCTTCTGGACACCGGTCTCAAACCTCTGCTCTCTGAAACAGTCTTTCGGAACCTTAGTCAACAACCTCTGCTCTCTGTAAGATCCTTCTGCCACCCAGTCTCCAAACTCTGCTCTATGTTACAGGCCTTCTGCACCCCAGTCTCCAAGCTCTGCTCTCTGTAACAGGCCTCCTGCACCTCTGTCTCCAACCTCTACTCTCTGCAACGATCCTTCTGCACCACAGTCTCCAACCTCTGCTTTCTGCAACAGTCCTATTGCACCGCAGTCTCCATCCTCTGTTCTCTGTAATATCCTTCTGCACACCTGTCTCCAACCTCTGCTCTCTTTAACAGTCCTTCTATTCCGCAGTCTCCAAACTCTATTCTCTGTAACTGTCCTTCTGCACCCCAGTCTCCAAACTCTGCTTTCTGTATCTATCGTTCTGCACCCCAGGCTTCTACCTCTGCTCTCTGTAACAGTCTTTCTGCACCTCAGTCTCCAACCTCTGCTCTCTGCAACAGTCGTGCTTCACCGCAGTCTCCAAACATTGCAGTCTGCACAGTCCTTCTGCACACCAGTCTCCAACCTCTGCTCTCTGCAACAGTCCTTCTGCACCTCAGTCTCCAAACTTTGCTCTCTGTAAAATCCTTCTGCACCCCAGTCTCCAACGTCTACTCTCTTCAATGGTCCCTCTGAACCCCAGTCTCAAACCTTGTTCTCTACATCAGTTCTTCTGTACCGCATTCTTCAACCTCTGTTCTCTGTAAGGTTCCTTCTGCAAACCATTCTCCAAAATCTGCTTTCTGTATCAGTCCTTCAGCACCACAGTCTCCAAACTCTGCTCTCTGTAACAGTCCTTCTGCACCTCACTCTGCAACCTCTGCTCTCTGCAACAGTCCGTCTGCACCCCAGTCTCCAAAATATGCTCTCTACAACAGTCTTATTCCACCACAGTCTCCAACAACTGCTCTCTGTAACCGTCCTTCTGTACTTCAGTCTCAAACCTCTGCTCTCTGTAACGGTTTTTCTGCACCCCAGTCTCCAAACTCTGCTTTCTGTATCAGTCCTTCTGCACCTCGGTCTCTAAACTCTGCTCTCTTTAACAGTCCTTCTGCACCTCAGACTCCAACCTCTGCTTTCTGTATCAGTCCTTCTGCACCACAGTCTCCAAACTCTGCTCTCTGTAACAGTCCTTCTGCACCTCACTTTGCAACCCCTGCTCTCTGCAACAGTCCATCTGCACCCCAGTCTCCAAAATCTGCTCTCTACAACAGTCTTTTTCCACCCCAGTCTCCAACATCTGCTCTCTGTAACCGTCCTTCTGTACTTCAGTCTCAAACCTCTGCTCTCTGTAATGGTTTCTTTGCACCCCAGTCTCCAAACTCTGCTTTCTGTATCAGTCCTTCTGCACCTCGGTCTCTAAACTCTGCTCTCTTTAACAGTCCTTCTGCACCTCAGACTCCAACCTCTGCTTTCTGCAACAGTCCTACTGCGCCCTAATCTCCAACCTCTGCTCTCTGCAACAGTCCTTCTGAACCTCAGTGTTCAAACTCGTCTCTCTGTAGGATCCTTCTGAAACCCAGTCTCCAACCTCTGCTATCTGCAATGGTCGACCTGCACCCCACTCTCTAAACTCTGTTCTCTACAACAGTTATTCTGCACCCCAGTCTCCAACCGCTGATCTCAGTAACAGTCCTCGTGTACAGCAGTATCCAACCTCTGTTCTCTGTAAGGGTTCTTGTGCACCCTAGTTTCTAAAATCTGCTCTCTGCAAGAGACCTTCTGCACTCCAGTCTTCAACGTCTGGTCTCTGCAACATTTCTTCTTCACCCCAGTCTGAAAACTGTGCTCTTTGTACCTGTCCTTCTGCACCCCACTCTCCAACCTCTGCTCTGTGTAACAGTCCTTCTGTACTGCCGTCTCCAACCTCTGCTCTCTGTAACTGTCCTCTTGCACCCCAGACTCTAACCTCTGTTTTCTGTATCAGTCCTTCTGCACTCAAGTCTCAAACCTCTGATCTCTGTAACAATACTTATGAACCTCAGTCTTCAAATTCTGCTCTCTGCAACAGTCCTTCTGCACCACAGTCTACAATCTCTGCTCTCTGCAACAGTCCTTCTACACCCAAGTCTCCAACCTCTGCTCTTCAACAGTCCTTCTGTACCTCTGTCTCAAAACTCGGCTCTCTGCATTGGTCTTTCTGCACCTCAGTCTCCAAACTCTACTCTCTGTAACAGTCCTTCTGCACCTCAGTATCCAAACTCTGCTGTCTGTAACAGTCCTACTGCACCCCTTCTCCAAATTCTGCAATCTGTAACAGGCGTTCTGCACCCCAGTCTACAAACTCTGCTCTCTGAGACGATCATTCTGCACCCACGTTTCCAACCTCTTCTCTCTGCAACAGTCTTTCTGCACCCCAGTCTCGAACATCAGCTGTCTGCAATAGTTCTTCTGCACTTCAGTCTGAGTACTCTGCTCTCTGCAACGATCCTTCTGCACCCCAGTCTTTAAACTCTGATCTATGTAAAACTCCTTCTGCACGTCAGTCTCTGCTCTCTGTAAGATCCTTCTACTACCCAGTCTCCAAACTCTGCTCAGTGTAACAGTCCTTGTGCACCCAACTCTCCAACATTTTCTCTCTTTAACAGGCCTTCTACACCAAAATCTCCAACCTCAGTAATGTGCAACGGTCCTTCTGAACCCCAGTCTCAAAACTCTGTTCTCCAAAAAAGTTCTTCTGTACCACAGTCTTCAACCTCTGTTCTCTGTAAGGGTCCTTATTCACCCCAGTCTCCGACCTCTCCTTTCTGTATCAGTCCATCTGCACTACAGTCTCCAAACTCTGCTCTCAGTTACAGTCCTTTTGCACCTCACTCTGCAACCTCTTCTCTCTGCAACAGCCCTTCTGCACCCCAGTCTTCAACCTTGCTCTCTGCAACACTCCTACTGCAACCCAGTCTCCAAAATCTTCTCTCTGAAACAAACCTTCTGTACTGCAGTCTCTGTAATGGTCTCCATTGGTATCAGGTTTTCTGAACCCCAGTCTCCAAAATTTGCTCTCTGTAACATTCTTCTGCACCTCAGACTCCAACCTCTGCTCTCTGTAAGATCCTTTGAAACCCAGTCTCCAAATTCTGATTTCTGCAATGGTCCTTCTGCTCCCCAGTCTCCACACTCTGTTCTCTACAACAGTTATTCTGCACCCCAGTCTCCAACCTCTACTCTCTGTAACGGTACTTCTGCATGGCAGTCTCCAACCTCTACTTTCTGTATCAGTCCTTCTGCACTCAAGTCTCTAACCTCTGCTCTCTAACAGTCCTTCTGCACCTCAGTCTCCAAATTCTTCTCTCTGCAAAAGTCTTTCTCCACCCCAGTCTCCAACTTCTGCTCTCTGCAACAGTCTCTGTACCCCGATCTCGAACCTCTTCTCCTTGCAACAGTTCTTCTGCACCCCAGTTTCCAACCTGTGCTCTCTGTAACTGTCCTTTGCACACCACTCTCCAACGTCTGATCTGTGTAACAGTCCTTCTGTACTGCAGGCTCCAAACTCTGCTCTCTGTAACTGTCCTCTTGCACCACAGACTCTAACCTCTGCTTTCAGTATCAGTCCTTCTGCACCTTAGTCTCCAACCTCTGTTCTCTGTAACTTTCCTTCTGCACCCCAGGCAAAAATTTTTCCACACTCCAGTCTCCAACATTTGCTCTCTGCAACGATCCTTATGCATCCCAGTCTCCAATGCCTGCTCTCTGCCACAGTCCTTCTACACCCCAGTCTCAAACCTCTGCTCTCTGCTACAGTCCTTCTGCAACCCAGTCTCCAGACTCTGCTCTCTGTAAGATCATTTTACATCCCTTTCTACAACCCTTCCTCTCTGTTACAGTCCTTCTGCACCCCAGTATCCAACCTCTGCTCTCTCTAAAAGTCCTTCTGCACCTCAGTCTCCAAGCTTTTCTCTTTGTAATGATCCTTCTGTACCCCATTCTCCAACCTCTGCTCTCTGTATCAATCCTTATGCACCTCAGTCTCCTACGTCTGCTCTATGTAATAGTCTTTCTGCACCCTAGTCTCCAACATCTGCTTTCTACAACGGTCCTTCTGCACCAAAGTCTCCAAAGTCTGCTCTCTCTAACAGTCCTTCTGTACCACAGTCTCCAACCTCTTTTCTCTATAACGGTCCTTCTGCACCCCAATTGCGAACCTCTGCTTTCTGTAACAGTCCTTCGGCACCTCAGATTCCAACCTCTGCTCTCTGTAACAGTCCTTCTAAGCCTCAGTCTGAAACCTCTGCTGTCTGCAACAATCCTTCTGCACCCCAGTCTCCAAACTGTAGTATCTGTAACAATCCTTTTGCACCCAAGTCTCCAACCTCTGCTCTCTGTAACAGGTCTCCTACACCCCAGTCTTCAGACTCTGCTCTCTGTAACAGGCCTTCTGCTCCACAGTCTCAAACCTCTTCTCTCTGCAACGATACTTCTGCACTCAGTCTTCAACCTCTGCTCTCTGCAACAGTCCTTCTAAACCGCAGTCTCCAACCTCTGCTCTTTGCAATGATCCTTCTGCATCCCAGTTTCCAACAACTGCTCTCTGCAACAGGCCTTTTGTACTGTAGTCTACAACCTCTGCTCTCTGCTGCAATACTTATGCACCCCAGTCTCCAACCTCTGCTCTCTGCAACATTTCTTCTGCACCCAAGTCTCAAACCTGTGCTCTCTGTAACTGTCCTGCTGCAACCCAGTCTCCAACATCTGCTCTCTGTAGCAATCCTTCTGCACCTCATTCTCCAACCTCTGATCTCTGCAACGATCCTTTTTCACCCCAGTCTCCATTCGCTGCTCTCTGTAAGAATCCTTTTGCACCCCAGTCTCCAACCTCTCCTCTCTGTAAAAGTCATTCTGCACCTCAGACTCCAAGTACTGCAATCTGTAACAGTCCTTCTGCACACCAGTCTCAAACCTCTGCACTCATAAATGATCTTTCTGCACCTAAGTCGATAACCTCTGCTCTTTTTAATAGTCCTTCTGCACCCCAGTCTCCAACATCTGCTCTCTGCAATGATCCTTCACATCCCCAGGCTCCAACATCTGCTCTCTGCAACAGTCCTTCTACATCCCAGTTTCCAAAATCTGCTCTCTGTAAGAGTCCTTCTGCACCTCAGTCTCCAAACTCTGCTCCCTGTAACGGTCCTTCTGAACCCCAGTCTCCAAGCTCTGCTTTGTGTATCAGTTGTTATGCACCCCAGTTTCCAACCTCTGCTCTCTATATCATTCCTTTTGCACCTCAGTCTCCAAACTCTGTTCTCTGCAGCAGTATATTTACACCCCAGGAACCAAACTCTGCTATGTGTAATGATCCTTCTGCACCATAGTTTTCAACCTCTGCTCTCTGTATCAGTTCTTCTGCACCACAGTCTACAAACTCTGCTCTCTGCATCAGTCCTTATGCACCCAAGTCTCCAAACTCTGCTCTCTGCAACATTTCTTCTGCACCCCTATCTTCAACCTGACCTCTCTGTAACTGTCCTTCTGCAACTCAGTCTCCAACCTCTGCTCTCTGTAACAGTCCTTCTGCACCCCAGTCTCCAAAATCTGCTCTCTGCAACGATCCTTCTCCTACCCAGTCTTCAAACTCTGCTCACTGTAAAAGTCCTTTTGGATCGCAGTCTCCAACCTCTTCTCTTTGTAACGGTCTATCTACACCCCAATTGCCAACCTCTGCTTTCTATAAAAGTCCTTTTGTACTTCAGACTCCAACCTCTCCTCTCTGTAACACTCCTTCTAAGCCTCAATCTGAAACTACTGCTCTCTACATCGGTCCTTCTACACCCCAGTCTCCAAATTGTGCTATCTCTAACAATCCTTCTGCACCCCAGTCTCCAAACTGTGCTATCTCTAACAATCCTTCTGCACCCAAGTCTCCAACATCTGCTCTCTGTAACAGGTCTTCTGCAACCTAGTCTCCAACCTCTGCTCTCTGCAAGGATCATTCTGTATTCAAGTCTCCAACCTCTGCTCTCTGCTACAGTCTTTCTGCATCCCAGTCTCCAACCTATGCTCTCTGCAACATTTCTTCTGCACCCCAGTCTCCAACCTATGCTTTCTGTAACTATACTACTGCACCACGGTCTCCAAACTCTGCTCTCTGTAGCGATCCGTATGCACGTCAGTCTTCAACTTCTGCTCTCTTTAACGATCATTCTGCACCCCAGTCTCCAAACTCTGCTCTCTGTAACAGTCCTTCTGCGCTTCAGTGTCAAAAATCTGTTCTCTGTAAAATCCTTCTGCACCTCAGTCTCCAACCTTTGCTCTCTGCAATGATCCTTCGGCACCATATTCTCCAACCTCTGCTCTCTGTAACAGTTCTTCTGAACCCCAATCTCCAAACTCTGCTCTCTTTAACACTCCTTCTGCACCCCAGTCTCCATCCTCTGCTCTCTGTAAGAATCCTTTGACACCCCAGTCTCCAACGTCTCCTCTCTGTAAAAGTTCTTTTGCACCTCAGTATCCAAACTCTGCAATCTGTAACGGTCCTTCTGCACCCCAGTCTCCAACCTCTACTCTATGAAACGATCCTTCTGCACTTCAGTCTCCAAACTCTTCTCTCTGTAACAGTCCTTCTGCACCCCAGTCTCCAACATCTGCTCTCTGCAATGATCCTTCTTCTCCCCAAGCTCCAAGCTCTGCTCTCTGCAACGGTCCTTCTGCACCCCAGTTTTCAAACTCTACAATCTGTAACAGTCCTTCTGCACCTCATTCTCCAAACTCTGCTCTCTGAAACAGTCCTTCTGCACCCCAGTCTCCAACTTCTGCTCTCGGTAACAGTTCTTCTGTACCCCAATCTCAAAATTCTACACTCTGTAACACTCATTCTGCACCCCAGTTTCCACACTCTGATCTCTGTAACAATCCTTCTGTACCTCAGTCTCCAACCTCTGCTCTCTGTATCAGTTCTTCTGCACCTCCGTCTCCGAATTTGTTCTCTGCAATAGTCCTTCTGCACCCCAGTTCCAACCTCTGCTCTCTGCAACATTTCTTCTGCTCCCCAGTCTCCGAACTGTGCAATCCGTAACTTTGTTCCTGACCCGAGTCTCCAACCTCTGCTCTCTGTAAAGATCCTTCTGCACCTCAGTCTCCAAACTCTTATCTCTGCAATGATCCATCTGCACCTCAGGTTCCAACGTCTGTTCTCTGCAACGATACTTCTGCAACCCAGTTTCCAACCTCTGCTCTCTGTAACAGTCCTTCTGCACCTCAGTCACCAACCTCTCCTCTCTGTACCAATTTTTCTGCACCTCATTCTCCAACCTCTGCTCTCTGTAACAGGCCTACTACACCCCAGTCTCCAACCTCTGCTCCCTGTAACAGTTCTTCTGCACCACAGTCTCGAAACTCTGCTATCTGTAACAGTCCTTCTGCACCCCAGTCTCCAACCTCTGCTCTCTGTAACAATCCTTCTGTACCCCAGTCTCCAAACTCTGCTCTGAATACAGTTCTTCTGCACCCCAATCTCCAAACTCTGCTGTCTTTATCACTTCTTCTGCACCCCAGTCTGTATCCTCTTCTCTCTGTAAGAATCCTTCTGCACCACAGTCTCGAACCTCTGCTCTCTGTAACAGTCCTTCTGCACCCCAGTCTCCAACCTCTGCTCTCTGTAACAGTCCTTCTCCACCCCAGTCTCCAACATCTGCTCTCTGCAACAGTCATTCTGCACCCTAGTCTCCAAACTCTGCTCTCTGTAACAGTCCTCCTGTAGTGCACTCTCAAAACTCTGCTCTATGTAACGGTCCTTTTGCACCCAAGTCTCCAACCTCTGCTCTCTGTAACAGGCCTTTTGCACCCCATTCTCCAACCTCTGCTCTCTGTAATAGTGCTTCTTCACCTCAGTTTACAAACTCTGCTCTCTGCAACAGTCCGTCCGAACCCCCGTCTCCAAACTCTGCTTACTGTATCACTCCATCTGCACCACAATTTCCAACATCTACTCTCTTTAAGACTCTTTCTGCACCTCAGTCTACAAACTCTGCTCTCTGCAAAAGTCCTTCTGCACCCAAATCTCCAATATCTGCTTTCTGCAACAGTCCTTCTGCACCAAATCTCCACCCTGTGCTTCTGTAACAGTCCTAATGTAACCCAATCTCCAACCTCTGCTCTCTGCAAAAGTCCTTCTGCACCCCAATGTGAACCTGTGCTCTCGGCTACAGTCCTTATACACCCCAGTGTCCAGCCTGTGCTCTCTGGAACAGTCCCTCTGCAACCCAGTCTCCAAAATCTGCTCTCTGTAACAATTTTTCTGCACCTCAGTCTTCAACCTCTGCTCTCTGCAACGGTCCTTCTGCACCTCATTCTCCAAAATCTACTCTCTGTAAATGTACTTCTGAACCCCTTGTCAAAACTCTGCTGCCCGTAACAGGCCTTCTGCACCCAGGTCTTCAACCTCTGTTCTTTATAACAATCCTTCTGCACCCCAGTCTCAAAATTTTGCTCTCTACAACGATGCGTCTGCACCACAGTCTCCAACCACTGCTATCTGTAACAGGCCTTTTTCACCCAAATTTCCCACCTCTACTCTCTGTAACAGTCCCTTTGCAACTCAGTCTCCAACTTCTGCTCTCTGCAATAGTCCTTTTGCACCTCAGTCTCCAAACTCAGCTCTCTACATCGATCTTTCTGCACCTCAGTCTCGAAACTCTACTCTCTGTAACACTCCTTCTGCACCCCAGTCTCAAACTTCTTCTGTCTGCAAAGATCCTCCTGCACACCAGTCTCCAACATCTGCTCTCTGCAACAGTCCTTCTGCACCCCAGTCTCCAACCTCTGCTGTCTGCAATGATCCTTCTGCACCCCAGTATCCAACATCTGCTCTATGCAAAAGTCCTTCTGCACCCCTGTCTCCAACCTCTGCTCTCTGCAACAGTCCTACTGCAACTCAGTCTGAAAACTCTGTTATCTGCCACGATCCTTCTGCACCCCAATCTTCAAACTCTGCTCTCTGTTATAGTCCCGTTGCACCTCAGTCTCGAAACTCTGCTCTCTGTAAGATCCTTCTGCAACCCTGTCTCCAACCTCTGCTCTCTGCAACAGTGCTTGTGAACCCCAGTCTCCAAACTCTGCTCTCTGCAATAGTCCTTTTGCACCTCAGTCTCCAAACTCAGCTCTCTACATCGATCTTTCTGCACCTCAGTCTCGAAACTCTACTCTCTGTAACACTCCTTCTGCACCCCAGTCTCAAACTTCTTCTGTCTGCAAAGATCCTCCTGCACACCAGTCTCCAACATCTGCTCTCTGCAACAGTCCTTCTGCACCCCAGTCTCCAACCTCTGCTGTCTGCAATGATCCTTCTGCACCCCAGTATCCAACATCTGCTCTATGCAAAAGTCCTTCTGCACCCCTGTCTCCAACCTCTGCTCTCTGCAACAGTCCTACTGCAACTCAGTCTGAAAACTCTGTTATCTGCCACGATCCTTCTGCACCCCAATCTTCAAACTCTGCTCTCTGTTATAGTCCCGTTGCACCTCAGTCTCGAAACTCTGCTCTCTGTAAGATCCTTCTGCAACCCTGTCTCCAACCTCTGCTCTCTGCAACAGTGCTTGTGAACCCCAGTCTCCAAACTCTGCTCTCTGCAACAGTCCTTCTGCACCCCAGGCTCCAACTTCTGTTCTCTGTAAGAATCCTTCTTCACCTCAGTTACCAAACTCTGATCTCTGCAATGGTCCTTCTGCACCACAGTCTCCAAACTCTGCTCTCTGTAAAAGTCCTGCTGCACCTCAGTCTACAACCTCTGCTCTTTATAATATCCTTTTGCAACTTGTCTAAAAACTCTGCGCTCTGTAGAAGTTGTTCTGCACCCCAGTCTACAACCTCTGCTCTCTGTAACAGGTCTTCTGTCCCGCAGACTTCAACCTCTGCTACCTGTAATTGTCCGTCTGCACCCCAGTCTCCAACCTCTGCTCTCTGTAACAATCCTTCTGCACCCCAGTCTCCAACCTCTGCTCTCTGCAATGATTCTTTTGCACCCCAGTCTCCAACATGTGCTCTCTGCAATAGTCATTCTGCACCCCAGTCTTCAATATCTGCAGTCTGCAACAGTCTACCTGAAGCTCAATGTTAAAATTCTGCTCTCTGCAACGATCCTTGTGCACACCAGTCTCCCAAATCCGGTTTCTGTAACAGTCCTTCTGCACCTCAGTCTCCAAAATCCGCTCTCTGTAACAGTGCTTCTGCACCCCAGCCTCAAACCTCTGCTCTCTGTAAGATCATTTCACACCCCAGTTTCCAAATCTGCTCTCTGTAACATTCCTTCTGCTCACCAGAATGAAAACTCTGCTCTCTAACAGTCCTTCTGCTCACCAGTCTCCAACCTCTACTCTCTGTAACAGTCCTTCTGCTCCCCAGTCTGCAACTTCTGCTCTCTGTAACAGTCCTTCTGTACCACAGTCCTAAACCTCTGCTGTCTGCAACGATCCTTCTGCACCCCAATCTCCAACCTCTCCTTTCTGTATCATTCCTTCTGCACCACAGTTTCCAAACTCTTCTCTCTGTAACATTCCTTCTGCACATCTTTCCCCAACCTCTGCTCTCTGCAACAGTTCTTCTGCACCCCAGTCTCCAAATTATGCTCTTTGCAACAGTTTTACTGCACCCCAGACTCCAAGGTCTACACTCTGAATCAGTCCTTCTCCACACCAGTCTCCAACCTCTGCTCTATGTAACAGTCCTCCTGTAGTGCAGTCTCCAAAATGTGCTCTCTGTATCGCTCCTTCTGCACCCCAGTCTCCAACCTCATCTCTCTGTTACAGTCCTTCTGCACCTCAGTCTCAAAACTCTGCTCTCTGTAAGAGTCCTTCTGCACACAAGTCTCAAACCTCTGCTTTTGCAACAGTCCTTCTGCACCCCAGTCTCCAACCTCTGCTCTCGTTAACAGTCCTGCTGCACCTTGGTCTATAACCTCTGCTCTCTGTAAGATCCTTGAGCAATCTTGTCTAAAAACTCTGCTCTTTATAACAGCTCTTCTGCACCCCAGTCTCCAAACTCGGCTCTCGGTAACAGTTTTTTTGCACCTCAGTGTCCAAACTCTGCTCTCAAAAACGCTTCTTCTGCATCTCAGTCTCCAAACTCTACTCTCTGTAACAGTCCTTCTGCACCCCAGTCTCAAACCTCTTCTGTCTGCAACGATCCTTCTGCACCCCAGTCTCCAAACTCTGCTCTCTCTAACAGTCCTTCTTAAACTTAGTCTCCAACCGCTTTTCTCTGTAACAGTATTTCTGCACCTCAGTCTTCAAAATCTGCTCTCTGCAAAAGTCCTTCTACACTTTATTCCCTAAACTCTGTTCTCTGCAACAGTCCTTCTAAAACACAGTCTCCAACATCTGCTCTCTGCAACAGTCCTTCTGTACCCTAGTCTCCATCGTATGCTCTCGGTAACGGTCCTTCTGTACTGCAGTCTCCAAACTCTGCTCTCTCTAGCGGTCCTTCTGCACCCCAGTCTCCAACCTCTGCTCTCTGTATTAGTATTTCTGCACCCCAGTCTCCAACCTCTGCTCTCTGTATCAGTACTTCCGCACTGCAGTCTCCAAACTCTGCTCTCTGTAACATTCCTTCTGCACCCCAGTCTCAAAAGTCTGCTCCCTGTAACAGTTTTTCTATACCGCAGTCTCCAAACTCTGGTCTCTGTAACGTTCCTTCTGCACCCCAATTTCCAACCTCTGCTTTTGGTAACAGTCCTTCTGCACCTCAGTCTCCAAACTCTGCTCTCTGTAACAGTCCTTCTACACCTCAGTCTCCAACCTCTGCTCTCTGTAACAGTCCACCTGCACCTCAGTCTGACACCTCTGCTCTCTGCACTATCCTTCTGCACCCCAGTCTCCAAACACTGCTCTCTGTAACAGTCCACCTGCACCTCAGTCTCCAACCTCTCCTCTCTGTAACAGGCCTTCTGCAATTTAGTCTCCATACTCTTCTCTCTGTAGCAGGCCTTCTACAATCCAGTCTCCAAAATCTGCTCTCTGCAATGATCCTTCTGCACCTCAGTCTCCAACATCAGCTCTCTGCAATGATCCAACTGCACCCCACTCTCCAACCTCTGATCTCTGCAACAGTCCTTCTGCACATCAGTCTCCAAATTCTGCTCTCTGTAAGAGGCTTATGCACCCCAGTTTCTAACCTCTGCTCTCTGTAACAGTCCTTCTGCACCTAAGTCTTCTACCTCTGCTCTCTCTAACAGTCGTTCTGCACCTCAGTCTCCAAACTCTGCTCTCTGTAACATCCGTTTTCAACCAAGTCTTTAGACTCTGCACTCGGTAAGAGTCCTTCTGCACAACAATCTCCAACCTCTTCTCTCTGCAAGGATTCTTCTCAACCCTTGTCTCTAACATCTGCTCTCTGCAATAGTTTTGACGCACACCAATCTCCAAACTCTTCTCTCTGTAACAGTCCTTCCTCACCCCAGTCCCCATATTCTGCTCTCTGCAACGATCCTTCTGGTCCCCAGTCTCCAATGTCTTCTCTCTGCAACAGTTTTTCTGCACCACAGTCTCCAACCTCTACTCTCTGTAAGATCTATCTGCACTCGAGTTTCCAAACTCTGTTCTCTGTAACATTCCTTCTCCAACCCAGTCTCCAACCTCTGTCCTCTGTAAGAGTCCTTTTGTACAGCAGTCTCCATCCTCTGTTCTTCGTAATGGTCCTTCTACACCCCAGTCTCCAAACTCTGCTTTCTGTATAAGTCTGTCTGAACCCCAGTCTCCAACGTCTGTTCTCTGTATCTATCCTTCTGCACCTCAGTCTCCAACCTGTGCTCTATTTAAGAGTCCTTCTGCACCCCTGTCTCCAACATCTGCTCTGGATAACAGTCCTATACCACAGTCTCGAATATCTACTCTCTGAAAAAGTCTTTCTGCACCTGGGTCTCCAAACTCTGCTCTCTGTAACAGTCCTTCTACACCCCAGTCTCCAAACTCTGCTTTCTATATCAGTCTTTCTGAACTCCAGTCTCCAACCTCTGTTCTCTGTATCTATCCGTCTGCACCTCAGTCTCCAACCTCTTCTCTATGCAAAAGTCCTTCTATACTGCAGTCTTCAAACTCTGCTCTCTGTAAAGGTCTTTCTGCAAAACAGACTCCAAACTCTGCTTTCTGTATCAGTCCTTCTGCACCGTAGTCTCCAAATTCTGCTCTCTCAAAGAGTCTTTCTGCACCTCAGTATCCAACCTTTGCTCTCTGCAACAGTCCTTCTGCACCCCAGTCTCCAAACTCTGCTCTTCAACAGTCCTTCTGCACCCCAGTCTCCAACCTCATTTCTCTGCAACAGTCCTTCTGCACCCCAGTTTGCAAACTCTGATCTCTGTAACAATCCTTCTGCCCTTCAGTCTCCAAAATCTGCTCTATGTAACAAGAATTCTGCACGACAAGTCTCCAAACTTTGCTCTCCACAACAGTCTTTCTGCACTCCAGTCTGCAAACTCTGCTCTCTGTAACAGTCCTTCTGCACCCCAGTCTCCAACCTCTGCTCTCCGCAAAAGTCCTTCTCCACCCCAGTCTCCAACCTCTTCTCTTGTCAACAGTCCTTCTGAACCAAAGTATCCAACCTCTGCTCTCTGTAAGATTCTTCTGCACTCCAGTATCCAAACCCTACTCTCTGTAACATTCCTTCTCCACCCCATTCTTTAACCTCTGCTTTCTGCAAATGTCCTGCAACACCCCAGTCTCCAACCTCTGTCCACTGCAACAGTCCTTCTGCTCCCCAGTCTCCAACATCTGCTCTCTGTAACAGTCCTTCTCTACCGCAGTCTCCAACCTCTACTCTCTGTAACGGTCCTTCTGCACCCCAGTCTCCAAACTCTGCTTTCTGTATCAGTCCTTCTGAACCCCAGTCTAAAACCTCTGCTCTCTGTATCTATCCTTCTGCACCTCAGTCTCAAACCTCTGCTATCTGTTACACTTTATCTATAACGCAGTCTCCAAACTCTGGTCTTTCTTACGGTTTTTTGGCACCCCAATTTTCAACCACTTCTTTCTGTAACAGTCCTTCTGCACCTCAGTCTCCAAACTCTGCTCTCTGTAACAGTCCTTCTACACCTCAGTCTCCAACCTCTGCTCTCTGTAACAGTCCATCTGTACCTCAGTATGACACCTCTGCTCTCGGCATGATCCTTCTGCACCCCAGTCTCCAACCACTGCTCTCTCTAACAGTCCAACTTCACCTCAGTCTCCAACCTCTGCTCTCGGGAAGATCCTTCAGGAACTCAGTCTCCAAACTCTGCTCACTATAACAGTCCTTCTGCACACCAGTCTCCAAACTCTCCTCTCTGTAACAGGCCTTCTGGACGCCAGTCCCTCAACTCTGCTCTCTGTAGCAGGCCTTCTGCACCCCAGTCTCCATAATGTGCTCTCTGCAACGATCCTTCTGCACCCCAGTCTCCAGCCTCTGATCTCTGCAACAGTCCATCTGCACCTCAGTCTCTAAATTCTGCTCTCTGTAACAGGACTTCCGCACCTCAGTCTCAATACTCTGCTCTCTGCAATGATCCTACTGCACCCCAGTCTCCAACCTCTGATCTCTTAAACAGTCCTTCTGCAACTCAGTCTCCAAATTCTGCTCTCTGTAAGATTCTTCTGCACCCCTGTCTTTAAGCTCTGCTTATTTTAACGATCATTCTGCACCCCAGTGTCCAAACTCTGCTCTATGTAACAGGATTTTGCACCTCAGTATCCAACCTCTGCTCTCTGCAACAGTCCTTGTGCACCCCAGTCTCCAACATCTGCTCTCTAAAGAGTTTTTCTGCACAACAGTCTTCAACCTCTGCTCTCTGCAACATTCTTTCTGAAGCCCAGTCTCCATCCTCTGCTCTCTGCAACAGTCCTTCTGCACCACAGTCTTCAACCTCTGCTCTCTGCAAAAGTCCCTCTGCACCCCAGTCTCCAAAATCTGCTCTCTATAACAATCCTTCTGCACCTCAGTCTCCAAACTCTGTTCTCTGCAACGATCCTTCTGCACTTCAGTCTCCAACCTCTACTCTCTTTAACAGTCCTTCTGCACTTCACTCTTTAACCTCTGCTCTCTGTAGGATCCTTCTATAACCCAGTCTCAAAACTCTGCTCTCTGTATCTATCCTTCTGCACCTCAGTCTCCAACCTCTGCTCTCTGTAACAGTCCATCTGCACCTAAGTCTGACACCTGTGCTCTATGCACGATCCTTCTGCACCCAAGTCTTCAGGCACTGCTATCTGTAACAGTCCACCTGCACCTCAGTCTCCAACCTCTGCTCTCTGTAAGATCCTTCAGGAACTCAATCTAAAAACTCTGCTCTCTATAACAGTCCTTCTGCACCCCAGTCTCCAACCTCTTCTCTCTTTAACAGGCCTTCTGCACGGAAGTCTCCAAACTCTCTCTCTGTAGCAGGCCTTCTGCACCCTAGTCTTCAACCTCTGCTCTCTGCAACGATCCTTCTGCACGCAAGTCCCCAACATCTGCTCTCTGCAATGATCCGACTGCACCCCAGGCTCCACCCTCTGATCTCTTCAACAGTCTTTTTGCAACTCTGTCTCCAACTTCTGCTTTCTGTAAGATCCTTCTTCACCCCTGTCTCCAAGCTCTGCTTATTACAACGATCCTTCTGCACCCCAGTGTCCAAACTCTGCTCTATGTAACAAAATTTTGCACCTCAGTCTCCAAACTCTGCTCTCTGCAACAGTCCTTCTGCACCCCAGTCTCCAACTTCTGCTCTCTCTAAGAGTCCTTCTGCAACTCAGTCTAAAATATCTGCTCTATGCAACATTTTTTCTGCAGCCCAGTCTCCATCCTCTGCTCTCTGCAATATTCCTCCTGCCCCCCAGTCTCCACCCTCTGCTCTCTGCAACAGTCTTTCTGCACCCCAGTCTCCAAACTATTCTCTCTGTAACAATTTTTCTACACCTCAGTCTCCAAACTCTGTTCTCTGCAATGGTCCTTCTGCACCTCAGTCTCCAACCTCTACTCTCTGTAACAGTCCTTCTGCACTTCACTCTCCAACCTCTGCTCTCTGTAGGATCCTTCTAAAACCCAGTCTCAAACCTCTGCTCTCTGTATCTATTATTCTGCACCTCAGTCTCTAACCTCTGCTCTCTGTTACAGTTTTTCTATACCACAGTCTCCAAACTCTGGTCTCTGTTACAGTCCTTCTGCACAACAATTTCCAAACACTTCTTTCTATAAGATTCCTTCTGCACCTCAGTCTCCAAACTCTGCTCTCTGTAACAGTTCTTCTACACCTCAGTCTCCAACCTCTGCTCTCTGTAACAGTCCTTCTGCACCTCAGTCTGACACCTCTGCTCTCTGCACTATCATTCTTCACCCCAGTCTCCAAACAATCTTCTCTATACAGTTTTTATGAACACCAGTCTTAAAACTCTGCTCTCTGTATTTATCCTTCTGCACCTCAGTCTCCAACCTTTGCTCTCTGTAACATTACTTCTACACCCCAGTCTCCAACCTCTGCTCTCTGTAACATATTTTTTTATACCGAAGTCTCCAAACTCAGGTCTTTTAAGGGTCCTTCTGCACCCAAACTTTCAAAGATTCCTTTCTGTAACAGTCCTTCTGCACCTCAGTCTCCAAACTCTGCTCTTTCTAACAGTACTTTTACACCTTAGTCTCCAACCTCTGCTCTCTATAACAGTCCTTCTGCACCTAAGTCTGACACCTCTCCTCTCTTCATGGTCCTTCTGCACCTCAGTCTCCAACCACTGGTCTCTGTAACAGTCCACCTGCACCTCAGTCTCCAACCTCTTTTCTCCATAAGTTCCTTCAGCAACCCAGTCTCCAAATTCTTCTCTCTATAACACTCTTTTTGCACCCCAGTCTCCAACCTCTCCTCTCTGTAACAGGCCTTCTGGACGCCAGTCTCTCAACTCTGCTCTCTGTAGCAGGCCTTCTGCACCCCAGTCTCCATAATGTGCTCTCTGCAACGATCCTTCTGCATCCCAGTCTCCAACATCTGATCTCTGCAACAGTCCATCTGCACCTCAGTCTTCAAATTCTGCTCTCTGTAATAGGACTTCCACACCTCAGTCTCAAACCTCTGATCTCTGCAACAGTCCTTTTCCACCCTAGTCTAAAACCTATGCTTTCTACAACAGTCCTTCTGCACAGTAGTTACCAACATCTGCTCTCTGCGACAGTCGTTCTGCACCTCAGTCTCCCAACTCTGCTCTCTGTAAGATCCTTCTGCAACCCAGTCTTTAAATTCTGCACTTGGTACCTGTCCTTCTGCACAACAATCTCCAACTTCTGCTCTCTGTAACAGGAATTCTACAACCCAGTCTCCAACATCTTCTCTCTGTAACAGGCTTTCTGCACCCCAGTATCCAACCTCTTCTCTCTGAAACGATTCTTCTCCAACCCTCCAACATCTGCTGTCTGCAACAGTCGTTTTGAACCCCAGGCTCCAAACACTGGTCTCTGTAAGATCCATCTGAATCCCAGTCTCCAACCTATGCTCTCTGTAACAGTCCTTCTACACCCAAGTCTCCAAACTCTGCTCTCTATAACAGTCCTTCTGCACCTCAGTCTCCAACCTCTGCTCTCTGTAACAGTCCTTCTGCACCCCAGTCTCTAAAATCTGCTCTCTGCAACATTCCTTCTGCACCCCAGTCTTCAACATCTGCTCTCTGCAACACTCCTTCTGCACCCCAGTCTCCAAATTCCGCTCTCTGCAATGATCCTTCTGGACTCCAGTCTCCAACCTCTCCTCTCAGCAACAGTCCTTCTGCACCACAGTCTCCAAACTCCGGTCTCTGTTACGGTCCTTCTTCACCCCAATTTTCAACCACTTCGTTCTGTAACAGTCCTTCTGCACCTCAGTCTCCGAACTCTGCTCTCTGTAACAGTCCTCCTACACCACAGTCTCCAGCCTCTGCTCTCTGCAACAGTTCTTCTGCTCCCCAGTCTCGGAGATCTGTTCTCTGTAACAGTCCTTCTGTTTCGAAGTCTCCAACCTCTGCTATTTGTAAAGGTCCTTCTACACCCTAGTCTCTAACCTCTGCTTTCTTTATCAGTCGGACTGAACCCCAGTCTCCAAAATCTGTTCTCTGTATCTATCCTTTGCACCTCAGTCTCTAACATATGCTCTATGTAAGATTCCTTCTGCACCCCCATCTCCTACCTCTGCTCTAGGTAACAGTCCTATACCGCAGTCTCCAAACTTTGCTCTCTGTAAAGGTCCTTCTGCACCTTAATTTCCAAACTCTGCTTCCTGTAACAGTTTTTCTGCACCTGAGTCTCCAAACTCTGCTCTCTGTAACAGTCCTTCTACACCCCAGTCTCCAATCACTGCTCTCTGTAAAAGTCCACCTGTACCTCAGTTTGAAACCTCTGCTCTCCACGATTCTTCTGCACTGCAGTCTCCAACCACTGCTCTCTGTAACAGTCCACCTGCAGCTCAGTCTCCAACTTCTCCTCTCTGTAAGATCCTTCAGCAAACCAGTCTCCAAACACTGCTCTCTATAACAGTCCTTTTGCACCCCAGTCTTCAATCTCTCTTCTCTATAACAGGCTTTCTGCATGAAAGTCTCCAAACTCTGCTCTATGCAACGATCATTCTGCACGCCTGTCTCCAACCTCTGCTCTCTGCAATGATACTACTAAACATCAGTCTCCAACCTCTCATCTCTCAAACAGTCCTTCTGCACCTCAGTCTCCAACCTCTTCTCTCTGTAATAGGCCTTCTGCACTCCCGTCTCCAACCTCTTCTCTCTGCAACGATTCTTCTCCACCCAAGTCTCCAACATCTGCTCTCTGCAACTGTCCTTTAGCACCCCAGACTGCTAACTCTGCTCTCTGTAACATCCATCTGAACCGCAGTTTCCAACCCCTGCAATCTGTAACAGTCCTTCTGCACCCCAGTCTCCAAACGTTGCTCTCTGTAACAGTCCTTCCACACCTCAATTTTTAACCTCTGCTTTCTGTAACAGTACTTTTTCACCTCAGTCTCCAAACTCTGCTATCTGTAACACTCCTTCTACACCTCAGTCTCCAACCTGTGCACTATGTAACATTTCTTCTGAACCCCAGTCTCCAACCTCTGCTCTCTGCATTGGTACCTCTGCACCCCAGTCTCCAAACGCTGCTCTCTGTAACAGTCCTTCTGCACCTCAATTTTTAACCTCTGCTTTCTGTAACAGTACTTCTTCAACTCAGTCTCCAAACTCTGCTATCTGTAACACTCCTTCGACACCTCAGTCTCCAACCTGTGCTCTCTGTAACATTCCTTCTGCACCCCAGTCTCCAACCTCTGTTCTCTGCATTGGTACCTCTGCACCCCAGTCTCCAAACTTGTTCTCTACAACAGTCCTTCTGTACTGCAGTCTCTAACCTCTGTTCTCTCGAAGGGTCCATTTGCAACCCAGTCTCCCTCCTCTACTTTCTATATCAGTCCTTCTGCACCACAGTCTTCAAACTCTGCTCTCTGTAACAGTCATTCTGCACCTCACTCTGCAACCTCTGCTCTCTGAAACAGTCCTTCTGCAACCGGTCTTCAAACTCTGCTCTATGCCTGAGTTTTTCTGCACCCCAGTCTCCATCCTCTGCTCTCTGCAACAGTCCTTCTTCACCCTAGTCTCCAAACTCTGCTCTCTGTATCAGTCATTCTGTACTGAAATCTCCAACCTATGCTCTCGCTAAGGGTCCTTCTGCACCCCAGTCTTCAAACTCTGCTTTCTGTATCAGTCCTTGTGCACCCCAGTCTCCAACCTGTGCTCTCTGTAACAGTCTTTCTGCACCTCAAACTCCAACCTCTGCTCTCTGCTAGAGTCTTTCAGCGCCACAATCTCCAACCTCTTCTCTCTGCCACAGTCCTTCTGCACCTCAGTGTCAAAACTCTGCTCTCTGTAAGATCCTTCTAAAACCCAGTCTCTAACCTCTACTTTCTGCAATGGTACTTCTGTAAATCAGTCTTTAACCTCTGTTCTCTACAGCAGTCATTCTTCACCCCAGTCTCCAACGTCTGCTCTCTGTAAGAGTCTTTCAGTCTCCAACCTCTGTTTTCTGTAGGGGTCCTTCTGCACTCCAGTCTTAAACCTCTGCTTTCTGTATCAGTCCTTCTGCATTGCAGTCTCCAAACACTGCTCTCTCCAACGATCCTTTGCACCTCAGTCTCCAAATTCTGCTCTCTCTAACAGTCCTTCTGTACCTCATTCTCCAACCTATGCTCTTTGTATGATTCTTTTGCAACCCAGTCTCCGAACTCTGATCTCTGTAACTGTCCTTCTGCACCCCAGTCTCCAAGAACTGCTCTCTCTTACAGGCCTTCTTCACCCCAGTCTCCAACCTCTGCTGTATGTAACAGGCCTTTTGCACCCAGTCTCCAAACTCTTCTCTCTTCAATGATCCTTCTCCACCCCAGTCTCCAACCTCTGCTCTCAGCAATAGTCCTTTTGCACCCCAGTCTCCAAACCTATGCTTTCTGTAAGATTCTTCTGCACACCTGTCTCCAAACTCTGCTCTCTGTAACACTTCTCTGTACCCCTGTCTCCAACTTCTGCTCTTTGCAAGGGTCTTTCTACACCTCAGTCTCCAACTTCTGCTCTCTGCAACACTCCTTCTGCACCCCAGTCTCCTAACTTTGCTCTCTGCAACAGTTTTTCTGCACCTCAGTCTTAACCTGTGCTCTCTGTAAAAGTCCTTCTGCACCCAGTCTCCAACCTGTGCTCTCAGTAAAAGTCCTTCTGCAGCACAGTCTCCAACCTCTGCTCTCTCTAACAATCCTTCTGAACCCCAATCTCCAAACTCTGCTCTCTGTAACAGTCCTTCTGCACACCAGTCTCCAAACTCTGCTCTCTGTAACTGTCCTTCTGCACCTCATTCTTCAAACTCTGCTCTCTGTAACAGTCCATCTTCACCTCAGTCTCTAAAATCTGCTCTCTGCAACGATCCTTCTGGACCCCAGTATCCAACTTCTTCTCTCGGGAACAGTCCTTCTGCACCACAGTCTCCAGACTCTGCTCTCTGTAAGATCCTTCTGAACTCCAATTTCCAAAGTCTGTTCTCTGTAACATTCCTTCTCTACCGCAGTCTCCAACTTTTGTCCTCTTAAACAGTCCTGCTGCTCCCCAGTCTCCGAGATCTGCTCTGTGTAACAGTCCTTCTGTACCGCAGTCTCCAAACTCTGCTCTCTGTAACGGTCCTTCTACACCCCCAATTTTTAACCTCTGCTTTCTGTAACAGTACTTCTGCACCTCAGTCTCCAAACTCTGCTCTCTGTAACACTCCTTTTACACCCCAGGCTCTAATATCTGCTCTCTGCCACAGTCCTTCTCCACCCAAGTCTCCAACCTCTGCTCTATTTAATAGTTCTTCTGTACTGCAGTCTCCAAACTCTCTTTTTAATGACCCTTCTGCTCCCCAGTCTACAAACTCTGCTCTCTGTATCAGTTTTCTGAACCCCAGTCTCCAACCTCTGCTCTCTGTAACTTTTCTTCTGCACCTCAGACTCCAACCTTTGCTCTCTTTTCTCTCTTTCTGCGCCCAATCTCCAACCTCATCTCTGCAACAGTCCTTCTGCACTTCAATGTCCAACCTCTGATCTCTGTAAGAACCTTCTGAAACCCAGTCTCCAACTTCTACTTTCTACAATGGTCCTTCTACACCAGAGTCTCCGACCTCTGTTCTCTACACACTTATTCTGCACCCAATTCTCCAGCCTCTTCTCTCTGTAACAGTACTTCTACACCCCAGTGTCCAAACTCTGCTTTCTGTATCAGGCTTTTTGCACCACAGTCTCCAACCTCTGCTCTCTGTTACAGTTCTTCTGCACCCCATTCTCCAAACTCTGCTCTCTTCAACAGTTCTTCTGAACCATAGTCTCCTCACCTACTCTCTGCAACACTCTTCTGTACTCCAGTCTCCAATCTCTTCTCTATGTAACAGTCCTTCTGTACTGCAGTCTCCAACCTCTGCTCTCTGTAAGATCCTTCTGCAACACACTCTCCAAACTCTACTATCTGCAACGATCCTTCTGCACCCCGTCTCCAACCTCTTTCTCTACAACACTTCTTCTGCACCCCAGTCTCCAAACTCTGGTCTCTATAACAGTCCTTCTGTTCCACAGTCTCCAACCTCTGTTTCCTTTAATGATCCTTCTGCACCCCAGTTTACAACCTCTTCTTTCTGTATCAGTCCTTCTGCACCACAGTCTCCAAACTCTGCTTTCTGTATCAGTCCTTATGCACCCCAGTATCCAACCTCTGCTCTCTGTAACAGTTGTTCTGCAGTTCAGTCACCAACCTCTGCTCTCTGCAACAGTCCTTTGGCACCCCAATCTCAAAATGCTACTCTCTGAAAAAGTCTTTCTCCACCCCAGTCTTCAAACTCTGCTTACTGCAAGAGTTCTTCTGCACCCCAATCTCCAACCTCTACTCTCCGTAAGAGTCCTTCTGTACCCATGTCTCCAACCTCTACTCTCTGCAACAGTTCTTCTGCACCCCAGTCTCCATCATCTGCTCTCTACAACAGTTCTTCTGCACCCAAGTCTCTAATCTCTGCTTTCTGTATCAGTACTTCTGCACTCAAGTCTCTAAGCACTGCTCTCTGTAAAAGTCGTTCGGCAACTCAGTGTTTAAATTCTGCTCTGAGCAACAGTCACTCCCCACCCCAATCTCCAACGTCTGCTCTCCGCAACAGTTCTTCTGCACCCCAGTCTCCAACCTATGCTTTATGAAACGATCCTTCTGCACCCTGTCTCCAAACTCTGCTTGCTGCAACAGTCCTTGTGCACCCAGTCTCCAGTATGTCTCTCTTCAACAGTTCTACTGTACCTCAGTCTGAAAACTTTGCCCTCTGCAAGAATCCTTCTTAACCCCAGCGTCCAACCTCTGCTCTCTGTAACAGTCTTTCTGTACCTCAGCCTCCAAAGTATGCATTCTGTAAGACCCTTCTGAAACCCAGTCTGAAACTCTGCTCACTGTAACAGTCCTTCTACACCCTAGTCTCCAAATTCTGCTCTCTGTAACAGGCCTTCTGCATTCCAGTATCTAATCTCTGCTCTCTGCCACAGTCCTTCTGCACCCCAATCTCCAACAACTGCTCTCTGCAACACTATTTCTGCACCCTAGTTGCCAACCTCTGCTTTCTGTATCAGTCATTCTGCACCCCAGTCTGCATCCTCTGCTCTCTGTAATAGTTCTTCTGCACCTCAGTCTCCAACCTCTACTCTCTGCAACAATCCTTCTACACCCCAGTCTCCAACTTCTTCTCTCGGCCACAGTCCTTCTGCACGTCAGTCTCCAAACTCTACTCTCTGCAACAGTCCTTCTACACCCCAGTCTCCATCTTCTGCTCTCTATAACAGTCCTTCTCTACCTCAGTCTCCAACCTCTGCTCTATGTAAGATCCTTATGCAACCTAGTTCTTAAACTCTACTCTCTGTAACTGTCCTTCTGCACCCCAGTCTCCAAGCAATGCTCTCTGTAAAAGGCCTTCTGTACCCCAGTCTTTAACCTCTTCTGTCTGTAGCAGTCTTCTGCACCGCAGTCTCCAACATCTGCTCTCCACAACAGTCCTTCTGCACCCCAGTCTCCAAAGTATGCTTTCTGTAAGATCATTCTGCACACCTGTCTCCAACCTCTGCTCTCTGTAACAGTCCTTCTGTACAACAGTCTCCAACTTCTGCTCTCTGTAAGGGTCCTTCTGCACCTCAGTCTCCAAACTCTACTCTCTGCAACACTCCTTCTGCACCCCAGTCTCCAAACTGCTTTCTGCAACAGTTTTTCTACACCTCAGTCTCCAAACATTGCTCTCTGTATAAGTCCTACTGCACCCCTGTCTCAAAACTGTGTCTCTGTAAAATTCCTTCCTCACGACAGTCTCCAAACTCTGATGTCTCGAAGGATCCTTCTTCACACATGTCTCCAACATCTGCTCTCTGCAACGATCCTTCTGCACCAGAGTCTCTAACGTCTGTTCTCACTAACAGTCCTTTTGAACCTCAGTCTCCAACTTCTGCTCACTGCAACAGTCCTTTTGCACCTCAGTCTCCAAACTCAGCTCTCTGCATTGATCCTTCTGCACCTCAGTCTCAAAACTCTACTTTCTGTAACAGTCCTTCTGCACTCTGGTCTCAAACCTCTGCTGTCTTCAAAGATCATTATGCACACCAGTCTCCGACATCTGCTCTCTGCAACAGTCATTCTGCACCCCAGTCTCCAAACTCTGCTCTCTGCAACGACACTTCTGCACCCCAGTATCCAACATATGCTCTCTGCAAAAGTCCTTCTGCACCCCAGTCTCCAACATCTGCTCCCTGCAACAGTCATTCTGCACCTCAGTCTGAAAACTCTGCTCTCTGCAACGATTTTTGTGCACCTCAGTCTCCAACCTTTTCTCTCTGTAAGATCAATCTGCACTCCAGTTTCCAAACTCTGCTCTCTTTAATATTCCTTCTGCTCCCAAGTCTCCAAACTCTGCTCTCTGTAACAGTCTTTCTGCTCCACAGTCTTTAATTTCTGCTCTCTGTAACAGTCATTCTGTCCCGGAGTCTCCAAACTCTGATCTCTGTAAGGGTTTTTCTGCATCCCAGTCTCCAACCTCTGCTCTCTGTAACAATCCTTCTGCACCCCAGTCTCCAACCTCTGCTCTCTGCAATGATCCTTTTGCACCCCAGTCTCTAAACTCTGCTCTCTGCAAAAGTCCTTCTGCACCCCAGTCTCCAACCTCTGCTCTCTGCAATGATCCTTTTGCACCCCAGTCTCCAAACTCTGCTCTCTGCAAAAGTCCTTCTGCACCCCAGTCTCCAACATCTGCTCTCTGCAACAGTCCTTTTTAAACTCAGTCTGATAACTCTGCTCTCTGCTATGATTTTTGTGTACCCCAGTCTCCCAACTCTTCTTTCTTTAACAGTCCTTCTGCACCTCAGTCTCCAAAATCTGCTCTCTGCAACAGTCCTCCTTAAACTCAGTCTGATAACTCTGCTCTCTGCTACGATTTTTGTGTACCCCAGTCTCTCAACTCTTCTTTCTGTAACAGTCCTTCTGCACCTCAGTATCCAAAATCTGCTCTCTGCAACAGTCCTCCTTAAACTCAGTCTGATAACGCTGCTCTCTGCTACGATTTTTGTGTACCCCAGTCTCCCAACTCTTCTTTCTGTAACAGTCCTTCTGCAAATCAGTCTCCAAAATCTGCTCTCTGTAACAGTGATTCGGCACCCAGCCTCCAAACTCTGCTCTCTGTAAGATCCTTTCGCACCCCAGTTTCCAAATCTGCTCTCTGTAACAGTCCTTCTGTACCGCAGTCCCCAACTTCTGATCTCTGTAACGGTCCTTCTGCACCCCAGTCTCCAACCTCTCCTTTCTGTATCATTGCTTCTGCACCAAAGTTTCCAAACTTTGCACTCTGTAACATTCCTTCTGCAACTCAGTCTCCAACCTCTGCTGTCTGCGACAGTTCTTCTGTACCCCAGTCTCCAACCTATGCTCTCTGCAACAGTTCTTCTGCACCCCAGTCTCCAAGGTCTGCACTCTGAAACAGTCCTTCTCCACACCAGTCTCCAAACTCTGCTCTCTGTAACAGTCCTCCTGTAGTGCAGTCTCCAAAATCTGCTCTCTTTAACAGTCCTTCTGCTCCCCAGTCTATAACCTCTGCTTTCTGTATCAGTCCTTCTGCACCCCAGTCTCCAAACTCATCTCTCTGTAACAGTCCTTCTGGACCTCACTCTCCAACTTCTGCTCTCTGCAACAGTCCTTCTGCACCCAAGTCTCAAACCTCTGCTTTCTGCAACAGTCATTCTACACCCCAGTCTCCAAACTCTGCTATCTGCACCAATCCACTGCACCCCAGTCTCCAACCTCTGCTCTCTTTAACAATCCTTCTGCACCTCAGTTTCCAAACTCTGCTCTCTGTAACAGTCCTTCTGCACCTCAGTCTCCAACATCTGCTCTCTTTAAGATCCTCCAGCAACCCAGTCTGTAAACTCTGCCCTCTGTAACAGTCCTTCTGCATACCTTGTCCAACCTCTGTTCTTGTAACAGTCCTTTTGCACGCCGGTCTCATACCTCTGTTCACTACAACGATCCTTCTGCACCCCAGTCTCCAACCTCTGCTCTCTGCAACAGTCTTTCTGCACCCCAGTCTCCAATATCTGATCTCTGCAAAAGTCTTTCTGAACCTCAGACTGAAAACTTTGTTCACTGCAACGATCATTCTGCACTCCAGTCTCCAACCTCTGCTCTCTGTAAAAGTCTTGTCGTACCACAGTCTCCAATCTCTGCTCTCTGTAAGATCTTTCTGCAACCCTGTCTCCAAACTCTGCTGTCTGTAACAGTCTTTCTGCACCCCAGTCTCCAACCTCTGCTCTGTGTATCAGGCCTTTTGCACCCCATTCTCCAACCTCTGCTCTCTGCAACAGTCCTTCTGCACCGGAGTCTCCAAACTCTGCTTTCTGTATCAGTCCATCTACAACCCAATCTCCAAACTCTGCTCTCTGTAACAGTCCTTCTGCACCTCAGTCTACAAACTCTGCTCTTTGCAACAGTCCTTCTGCACCTAAGTCTCCAAACTCTGCCTCTGTAACAATCCTACTGAAAGGCAGTCTCGAACCTCTACTCTCTGCAACAGTGCTTCTGCACCAAAGTCTCAAAGCTGTGCTCTCAGAAACAGTCCTTATACACCCCATGTCCAAACTCTGCTGTCTGCAACAGGCCATCTGAACCCCAGTCTCCAACTTCTGCTCTCTGGAACAGTCCTTCTGCACTCCAGTCTCCAAACTCTGCTCTCTTCAACAGTCCTTCTGCACCCCAGATTCAAACCTCTGCTCTCTGCAACAGTCTTTCTGCACCCCAGTCTCCAAATTCTGCTCTCATCAATGGACCAAAGTCTTCAACCTCTGCTCTCTGGAAAAGTCCTTCTGCACAACAGTCTCCAACCTCTGATCTCTGTAAGATCCTTCTGCACTCCAGTTTCCAAACTCTGCTCTCTGTAACATTCCTTCTCCACCCCAGTCTTTAATCTCTGCTTTCTGCAAATGTCGTCACCCCAGTCTCCAACCTCTGTCCTCTGCAACAGTCCGTCTGCACCCCAGTCTCCAACATCTGCGTTCTGTAACAGTCCTACGGCAACCAAATTTCCAAACTTTGCTTTCTGTATCAGTCCTTCTGCACACCAGTCTCAAAACTTTGCTCTCTGTATCTATTTTTCTGCACCTCAGTCTCCAACCTGTGCTCTTTGTAACATTCCTTCTACACCCCAATCTCCAACCTCTACTCTCTGTAACAGTTTTTCTATACCGCAGTCTGCAAACTCTGGTCTTTGTAACACTCTTTCTGCACCCCAATTTTCATACTCTGCTCTCTGTAACAGTAATTCTACACTTCAGTCTTTAAACTCTGCTCTCTGTTTCAGTCTTTCTGCACCTCAGTCTGACACCTCTCCTCTCTGCACTGTCCTTCTGCACCTCAGCCTCCAACCACTGCTCTCTGTAACAGACCACCTGCATCTCAGTCTCCAACCTCTTCTCTCCGTAAGATCCTTCAGCTACGAGTCTCCAAATTCTGCTCTCTATAACAGTCCTTCTGCACCCCATTCTCCAAACTCTACTCTCTGTACCAGGCCTTCTGCACCCCAGTCTCCAAACTCTGCTCTCTGTAGCAGGCCTTCTGCACCCTAGTCTCTAAAATCTGCTCTCTGCAACAGTCTTTATGCACCCCAGTCTCAACCTCTGCTCTCTGCAATGATCCTAATGCACCACAGTCTCCAACCTCTGATCTCTGCAACAGTCCATCTGCACCTCAGTCTCCAAATTCTGTTCTCTGTAAGATGCTTCTGCACCCCTGTTTCCAACCTCTGCTCTCTGCAGCAGTCTTTCTGCACCCAAGTCTACAACCTCTTCTCTCTACAAGAGTCCTTCTGCACACTGGTTACCAACATCTGCTCTCTGCAACAGTCCTTCTGCACCCCAGTCTCCAACATCTGCTCTCTGCAACAGTTCTTCTGCACCTCAGTCTGAATACTCTACTCTCTGCAACGACCCTTCTGCACCCAGTCTCCTACCTCAACTTTCTGTAACAGTCCTTCTTCACCTCAGTCTCCCAACTCTGCTCTCTGTAAGATCCTTCTTCAATCCAGGCTTTAAACTCTGCACTTTATACCTGTCCTTCTGCACAACAGTCTCCAACTTCTGCTCTCTGTAATAGGACTTCTGCAACCCAGTCTCCAACTTCTGCTCTCTGTAACAGGCCTTCTGCACCCCAGTCTCATACCTCTTCTATCTGCAACGATTCTTCTCCACCACAGTCTCCAATATCTGCTCTCTGCAACAGTCCTTTTGAACCCCAGTCTCCAAACTCTGCTCTCTGTAAGATCCAACTGAACCCCAGTCTCCAACCTATGCTCTCTGTAACAGACCTTATGCACCCAAGTCTCCAAACTCTGTTCTATGTAACAGTCCTTCTGCACCTCAGTCTCCAAATTCTGCTTTATGCAACAGTCCTTCTGCATCCCAGACTCTAAAATCTGCTTTCTGCAAATGTCCTTCTGAACCCCAGTCTTAAACATCTGCTCTCTGCAACAGTTCTTCTGCACCACAGTCTCCAACCTCTGCTCTCTGTAAGATCCTTCTTCACTCCAGTTTCCAAACTCTGCTCTCTGTAACATTTCTTCTCCACCACAGAATCCAACTTCTGTCCTCTTCAACAGTCCTTCTGCTCCCCAGTCTCCGAGATTTGCTCTCTGTAACTGTCCTTCTGTACCGCAGTCTCCAACCTCTGCTCTTTGTAACAGTCCTTCTACACCCAGGTCTCCAACTTCTGCTTTCTGTATCAGTCTGCCTGAACCCGACTCTCCAAAATCTGTTCTCTATATCTATCCTTCTGTACCGCAATCTCCAACCTCTGCTGTTTGTAACAGTCCTTCTACACCCAGTTCTCCAACTTCTGCTTTCTGTTTCAGGCTGCCTGAACCCGAGTCTCCAAAATCTGTTCTCTGTATCTATCCTTCTTCACCTCACTCTCCAACCTATGCTCTATGGAAGAGTCCTTCTGCACTCCAGTCTCCAACCTCTGCTCTCAATAACAGTCGTATACCGCAGTCTCCAAACTCTGCTCTCTGTAATGGTCCTTCTGCAGCCCAATTTTCAAACTCTGCTTCCTGTAACATTCCTTCTGCACGTGAGTCTCCAAACTCTGCTCTCTGTAACAGTCCTTCTACACCCCAGTCTCCAACCACTGTTCTCTGTAAAAGTCCACCTGCACCTCAGTCTCAAACTTCTGCTCTTTGCAAGATCCTTTAGAAACCCAGTCTCCAAACACTGCTCTCTATAACAGTCCTTCTGCACCCCAGTCTCCAATCTCTTCTCTCTGTAACAGGCTTTCTGCACGCCAGTCTCCAAACTCTGCTCTATGCAAGGATCATTCTACACCCCTGTCTCCAACCTCTGCTCTCTGCAATGATCCTACTGCACCCCAGTCTCCAACCTCTCATCTCTGAAATAGTCCTTCTGCACCTCAGTCTCCAACTTCCTCTCTCTGAAAGATCATTCTGCACCCCTGTCTCTAAGCTCTGCTCCTTGCAACGATCTTTCTGCACCTCATTCTCCAACTTCTGCTCTATGTAACAGGACTTCTGCACCTCAGTCTCCAATCTCTGCTCTCTGCAACAGTCCTTCTGCACCGCTGTCTCCAAACTCTGCCCTCTGCAACTGTCCTTCTGTACTGCAGTCTCCAACATTTGCTCTTTGTAACTGTCTTTCTGAACCCCAGACTCCAATCTCTGCTTTCTGTATCAGTCCTTCTTGACCGAGTCTCAAACTTTTGCTCTCTCTAAGAGTCCTTTTGCACCAAAGTCTCCAACCTCTGCTCTCTACAACAGTCCTTCTGCACCCCAGTTTCCATCACTGCTTTCTACAACAGTACTTCTGCACTGCAGTCTCCAACATCTGCTCTCTGTAAGATCCTTCTGCTCCCCAGTTTCCAAACTCTGGTCTCTGTAACATACCTTTCCACCACAGTCTTTAACCTCTGCTTTGTGCAACTGTCCTGTGGCACCCCAGGCTCCAACCTCTGTCCTCTGCAACACTCCTTCTGCTAACCAGTCTTTAACATCTGCTCTCTGTAACAGTTTTTCAGTACCGCAGTCTCCAACCTCTACTCTCCATAACTTGTTCTTCTTCACCCGTCTCCAAACTCTACTTTATGTATCAGTCCTCTGAACCCCAGACTAAAACCTCTGCTCTTTGTATATATCCTTCTGCACCTAAGATTCCAACCTGTGCTCTCTGTAACATTTATTCTGCACCCGAGTCTCCAAGCTCCGCTCTCAGTAATAGTTTTTCTATACCGCAGTCTCCAAACTTTGCTCTCTGTAAAGGTCCTTCTGCACCTTAATTTCCAAACTCTGCTTCCTGTAACAGTTTTTCTGCACCTGAGTCTCCAAACTCTGCTCTCTGTAACAGTCCTTCTACACCCCAGTCTCCAATCACTGCTCTCTGTAAAAGTCCACCTGTACCTCAGTTTGAAACCTCTGCTCTCCACGATTCTTCTGCACTGCAGTCTCCAACCACTGCTCTCTGTAACAGTCCACCTGCAGCTCAGTCTCCAACTTCTCCTCTCTGTAAGATCCTTCAGCAAACCAGTCTCCAAACACTGCTCTCTATAACAGTCCTTTTGCACCCCAGTCTTCAATCTCTCTTCTCTATAACAGGCTTTCTGCATGAAAGTCTCCAAACTCTGCTCTATGCAACGATCATTCTGCACGCCTGTCTCCAACCTCTGCTCTCTGCAATGATACTACTAAACATCAGTCTCCAACCTCTCATCTCTCAAACAGTCCTTCTGCACCTCAGTCTCCAACCTCTTCTCTCTGTAATAGGCCTTCTGCACTCCCGTCTCCAACCTCTTCTCTCTGCAACGATTCTTCTCCACCCAAGTCTCCAACATCTGCTCTCTGCAACTGTCCTTTAGCACCCCAGACTGCTAACTCTGCTCTCTGTAACATCCATCTGAACCGCAGTTTCCAACCCCTGCAATCTGTAACAGTCCTTCTGCACCCCAGTCTCCAAACGTTGCTCTCTGTAACAGTCCTTCCACACCTCAATTTTTAACCTCTGCTTTCTGTAACAGTACTTTTTCACCTCAGTCTCCAAACTCTGCTATCTGTAACACTCCTTCTACACCTCAGTCTCCAACCTGTGCACTATGTAACATTTCTTCTGAACCCCAGTCTCCAACCTCTGCTCTCTGCATTGGTACCTCTGCACCCCAGTCTCCAAACGCTGCTCTCTGTAACAGTCCTTCTGCACCTCAATTTTTAACCTCTGCTTTCTGTAACAGTACTTCTTCAACTCAGTCTCCAAACTCTGCTATCTGTAACACTCCTTCGACACCTCAGTCTCCAACCTGTGCTCTCTGTAACATTCCTTCTGCACCCCAGTCTCCAACCTCTGTTCTCTGCATTGGTACCTCTGCACCCCAGTCTCCAAACTTGTTCTCTACAACAGTCCTTCTGTACTGCAGTCTCTAACCTCTGTTCTCTCGAAGGGTCCATTTGCAACCCAGTCTCCCTCCTCTACTTTCTATATCAGTCCTTCTGCACCACAGTCTTCAAACTCTGCTCTCTGTAACAGTCATTCTGCACCTCACTCTGCAACCTCTGCTCTCTGAAACAGTCCTTCTGCAACCGGTCTTCAAACTCTGCTCTATGCCTGAGTTTTTCTGCACCCCAGTCTCCATCCTCTGCTCTCTGCAACAGTCCTTCTTCACCCTAGTCTCCAAACTCTGCTCTCTGTATCAGTCATTCTGTACTGAAATCTCCAACCTATGCTCTCGCTAAGGGTCCTTCTGCACCCCAGTCTTCAAACTCTGCTTTCTGTATCAGTCCTTGTGCACCCCAGTCTCCAACCTGTGCTCTCTGTAACAGTCTTTCTGCACCTCAAACTCCAACCTCTGCTCTCTGCTAGAGTCTTTCAGCGCCACAATCTCCAACCTCTTCTCTCTGCCACAGTCCTTCTGCACCTCAGTGTCAAAACTCTGCTCTCTGTAAGATCCTTCTAAAACCCAGTCTCTAACCTCTACTTTCTGCAATGGTACTTCTGTAAATCAGTCTTTAACCTCTGTTCTCTACAGCAGTCATTCTTCACCCCAGTCTCCAACGTCTGCTCTCTGTAAGAGTCTTTCAGTCTCCAACCTCTGTTTTCTGTAGGGGTCCTTCTGCACTCCAGTCTTAAACCTCTGCTTTCTGTATCAGTCCTTCTGCATTGCAGTCTCCAAACACTGCTCTCTCCAACGATCCTTTGCACCTCAGTCTCCAAATTCTGCTCTCTCTAACAGTCCTTCTGTACCTCATTCTCCAACCTATGCTCTTTGTATGATTCTTTTGCAACCCAGTCTCCGAACTCTGATCTCTGTAACTGTCCTTCTGCACCCCAGTCTCCAAGAACTGCTCTCTCTTACAGGCCTTCTTCACCCCAGTCTCCAACCTCTGCTGTATGTAACAGGCCTTTTGCACCCAGTCTCCAAACTCTTCTCTCTTCAATGATCCTTCTCCACCCCAGTCTCCAACCTCTGCTCTCAGCAATAGTCCTTTTGCACCCCAGTCTCCAACCTATGCTTTCTGTAAGATTCTTCTGCACACCTGTCTCCAAACTCTGCTCTCTGTAACACTTCTCTGTACCCCTGTCTCCAACTTCTGCTCTTTGCAAGGGTCTTTCTACACCTCAGTCTCCAACTTCTGCTCTCTGCAACACTCCTTCTGCACCCCAGTCTCCTAACTTTGCTCTCTGCAACAGTTTTTCTGCACCTCAGTCTTAACCTGTGCTCTCTGTAAAAGTCCTTCTGCACCCCAGTCTCCAACCTGTGCTCTCAGTAAAAGTCCTTCTGCAGCACAGTCTCCAACCTCTGCTCTCTCTAACAATCCTTCTGAACCCCAATCTCCAAACTCTGCTCTCTGTAACAGTCCTTCTGCACACCAGTCTCCAAACTCTGCTCTCTGTAACTGTCCTTCTGCACCTCATTCTTCAAACTCTGCTCTCTGTAACAGTCCATCTTCACCTCAGTCTCTAAAATCTGCTCTCTGCAACGATCCTTCTGGACCCCAGTATCCAACTTCTTCTCTCGGGAACAGTCCTTCTGCACCACAGTCTCCAGACTCTGCTCTCTGTAAGATCCTTCTGAACTCCAATTTCCAAAGTCTGTTCTCTGTAACATTCCTTCTCTACCGCAGTCTCCAACTTTTGTCCTCTTAAACAGTCCTGCTGCTCCCCAGTCTCCGAGATCTGCTCTGTGTAACAGTCCTTCTGTACCGCAGTCTCCAAACTCTGCTCTCTGTAACGGTCCTTCTACACCCCAATTTTTAACCTCTGCTTTCTGTAACAGTACTTCTGCACCTCAGTCTCCAAACTCTGCTCTCTGTAACACTCCTTTTACACCCCAGGCTCTAATATCTGCTCTCTGCCACAGTCCTTCTCCACCCAAGTCTCCAACCTCTGCTCTATTTAATAGTTCTTCTGTACTGCAGTCTCCAAACTCTCTTTTTAATGACCCTTCTGCTCCCCAGTCTACAAACTCTGCTCTCTGTATCAGTTTTTCTGAACCCCAGTCTCCAACCTCTGCTCTCTGTAACTTTTCTTCTGCACCTCAGACTCCAACCTTTGCTCTCTTTTCTCTCTTTCTGCGCCCCAATCTCCAACCTCATCTCTGCAACAGTCCTTCTGCACTTCAATGTCCAACCTCTGATCTCTGTAAGAACCTTCTGAAACCCAGTCTCCAACTTCTACTTTCTACAATGGTCCTTCTACACCAGAGTCTCCGACCTCTGTTCTCTACAACACTTATTCTGCACCCAATTCTCCAGCCTCTTCTCTCTGTAACAGTACTTCTACACCCCAGTGTCCAAACTCTGCTTTCTGTATCAGGCTTTTTGCACCACAGTCTCCAACCTCTGCTCTCTGTTACAGTTCTTCTGCACCCCATTCTCCAAACTCTGCTCTCTTCAACAGTTCTTCTGAACCATAGTCTCCTCACCTACTCTCTGCAACACTCTTCTGTACTCCAGTCTCCAATCTCTTCTCTATGTAACAGTCCTTCTGTACTGCAGTCTCCAACCTCTGCTCTCTGTAAGATCCTTCTGCAACACACTCTCCAAACTCTACTATCTGCAACGATCCTTCTGCACCCCAGTCTCCAACCTCTTTTCTCTACAACACTTCTTCTGCACCCCAGTCTCCAAACTCTGGTCTCTATAACAGTCCTTCTGTTCCACAGTCTCCAACCTCTGTTTCCTTTAATGATCCTTCTGCACCCCAGTTTACAACCTCTTCTTTCTGTATCAGTCCTTCTGCACCACAGTCTCCAAACTCTGCTTTCTGTATCAGTCCTTATGCACCCCAGTATCCAACCTCTGCTCTCTGTAACAGTTGTTCTGCAGTTCAGTCACCAACCTCTGCTCTCTGCAACAGTCCTTTGGCACCCCAATCTCAAAATGCTACTCTCTGAAAAAGTCTTTCTCCACCCCAGTCTTCAAACTCTGCTTACTGCAAGAGTTCTTCTGCACCCCAATCTCCAACCTCTACTCTCCGTAAGAGTCCTTCTGTACCCATGTCTCCAACCTCTACTCTCTGCAACAGTTCTTCTGCACCCCAGTCTCCATCATCTGCTCTCTACAACAGTTCTTCTGCACCCAAGTCTCTAATCTCTGCTTTCTGTATCAGTACTTCTGCACTCAAGTCTCTAAGCACTGCTCTCTGTAAAAGTCGTTCGGCAACTCAGTGTTTAAATTCTGCTCTGAGCAACAGTCACTCCCCACCCCAATCTCCAACGTCTGCTCTCCGCAACAGTTCTTCTGCACCCCAGTCTCCAACCTATGCTTTATGAAACGATCCTTCTGCACCCTGTCTCCAAACTCTGCTTGCTGCAACAGTCCTTGTGCACCCAGTCTCCAGTATGTCTCTCTTCAACAGTTCTACTGTACCTCAGTCTGAAAACTTTGCCCTCTGCAAGAATCCTTCTTAACCCCAGCGTCCAACCTCTGCTCTCTGTAACAGTCTTTCTGTACCTCAGCCTCCAAAGTATGCATTCTGTAAGACCCTTCTGAAACCCAGTCTGAAACTCTGCTCACTGTAACAGTCCTTCTACACCCTAGTCTCCAAATTCTGCTCTCTGTAACAGGCCTTCTGCATTCCAGTATCTAATCTCTGCTCTCTGCCACAGTCCTTCTGCACCCCAATCTCCAACAACTGCTCTCTGCAACACTATTTCTGCACCCTAGTTGCCAACCTCTGCTTTCTGTATCAGTCATTCTGCACCCCAGTCTGCATCCTCTGCTCTCTGTAATAGTTCTTCTGCACCTCAGTCTCCAACCTCTACTCTCTGCAACAATCCTTCTACACCCCAGTCTCCAACTTCTTCTCTCGGCCACAGTCCTTCTGCACGTCAGTCTCCAAACTCTACTCTCTGCAACAGTCCTTCTACACCCCAGTCTCCATCTTCTGCTCTCTATAACAGTCCTTCTCTACCTCAGTCTCCAACCTCTGCTCTATGTAAGATCCTTATGCAACCTAGTTCTTAAACTCTACTCTCTGTAACTGTCCTTCTGCACCCCAGTCTCCAAGCAATGCTCTCTGTAAAAGGCCTTCTGTACCCCAGTCTTTAACCTCTTCTGTCTGTAGCAGTCTTCTGCACCGCAGTCTCCAACATCTGCTCTCCACAACAGTCCTTCTGCACCCCAGTCTCCAAAGTATGCTTTCTGTAAGATCATTCTGCACACCTGTCTCCAACCTCTGCTCTCTGTAACAGTCCTTCTGTACAACAGTCTCCAACTTCTGCTCTCTGTAAGGGTCCTTCTGCACCTCAGTCTCCAAACTCTACTCTCTGCAACACTCCTTCTGCACCCCAGTCTCCAAACTGCTTTCTGCAACAGTTTTTCTACACCTCAGTCTCCAAACATTGCTCTCTGTATAAGTCCTACTGCACCCCTGTCTCAAAACTGTGTCTCTGTAAAATTCCTTCCTCACGACAGTCTCCAAACTCTGATGTCTCGAAGGATCCTTCTTCACACATGTCTCCAACATCTGCTCTCTGCAACGATCCTTCTGCACCAGAGTCTCTAACGTCTGTTCTCACTAACAGTCCTTTTGAACCTCAGTCTCCAACTTCTGCTCACTGCAACAGTCCTTTTGCACCTCAGTCTCCAAACTCAGCTCTCTGCATTGATCCTTCTGCACCTCAGTCTCAAAACTCTACTTTCTGTAACAGTCCTTCTGCACTCTGGTCTCAAACCTCTGCTGTCTTCAAAGATCATTATGCACACCAGTCTCCGACATCTGCTCTCTGCAACAGTCATTCTGCACCCCAGTCTCCAAACTCTGCTCTCTGCAACGACACTTCTGCACCCCAGTATCCAACATATGCTCTCTGCAAAAGTCCTTCTGCACCCCAGTCTCCAACATCTGCTCCCTGCAACAGTCATTCTGCACCTCAGTCTGAAAACTCTGCTCTCTGCAACGATTTTTGTGCACCTCAGTCTCCAACCTTTTCTCTCTGTAAGATCAATCTGCACTCCAGTTTCCAAACTCTGCTCTCTTTAATATTCCTTCTGCTCCCAAGTCTCCAAACTCTGCTCTCTGTAACAGTCTTTCTGCTCCACAGTCTTTAATTTCTGCTCTCTGTAACAGTCATTCTGTCCCGGAGTCTCCAAACTCTGATCTCTGTAAGGGTTTTTCTGCATCCCAGTCTCCAACCTCTGCTCTCTGTAACAATCCTTCTGCACCCCAGTCTCCAACCTCTGCTCTCTGCAATGATCCTTTTGCACCCCAGTCTCTAAACTCTGCTCTCTGCAAAAGTCCTTCTGCACCCCAGTCTCCAACCTCTGCTCTCTGCAATGATCCTTTTGCACCCCAGTCTCCAAACTCTGCTCTCTGCAAAAGTCCTTCTGCACCCCAGTCTCCAACATCTGCTCTCTGCAACAGTCCTTTTTAAACTCAGTCTGATAACTCTGCTCTCTGCTATGATTTTTGTGTACCCCAGTCTCCCAACTCTTCTTTCTTTAACAGTCCTTCTGCACCTCAGTCTCCAAAATCTGCTCTCTGCAACAGTCCTCCTTAAACTCAGTCTGATAACTCTGCTCTCTGCTACGATTTTTGTGTACCCCAGTCTCTCAACTCTTCTTTCTGTAACAGTCCTTCTGCACCTCAGTATCCAAAATCTGCTCTCTGCAACAGTCCTCCTTAAACTCAGTCTGATAACGCTGCTCTCTGCTACGATTTTTGTGTACCCCAGTCTCCCAACTCTTCTTTCTGTAACAGTCCTTCTGCAAATCAGTCTCCAAAATCTGCTCTCTGTAACAGTGATTCGGCACCCAGCCTCCAAACTCTGCTCTCTGTAAGATCCTTTCGCACCCCAGTTTCCAAATCTGCTCTCTGTAACAGTCCTTCTGTACCGCAGTCCCCAACTTCTGATCTCTGTAACGGTCCTTCTGCACCCCAGTCTCCAACCTCTCCTTTCTGTATCATTGCTTCTGCACCAAAGTTTCCAAACTTTGCACTCTGTAACATTCCTTCTGCAACTCAGTCTCCAACCTCTGCTGTCTGCGACAGTTCTTCTGTACCCCAGTCTCCAACCTATGCTCTCTGCAACAGTTCTTCTGCACCCCAGTCTCCAAGGTCTGCACTCTGAAACAGTCCTTCTCCACACCAGTCTCCAAACTCTGCTCTCTGTAACAGTCCTCCTGTAGTGCAGTCTCCAAAATCTGCTCTCTTTAACAGTCCTTCTGCTCCCCAGTCTATAACCTCTGCTTTCTGTATCAGTCCTTCTGCACCCCAGTCTCCAAACTCATCTCTCTGTAACAGTCCTTCTGGACCTCACTCTCCAACTTCTGCTCTCTGCAACAGTCCTTCTGCACCCAAGTCTCAAACCTCTGCTTTCTGCAACAGTCATTCTACACCCCAGTCTCCAAACTCTGCTATCTGCACCAATCCACTGCACCCCAGTCTCCAACCTCTGCTCTCTTTAACAATCCTTCTGCACCTCAGTTTCCAAACTCTGCTCTCTGTAACAGTCCTTCTGCACCTCAGTCTCCAACATCTGCTCTCTTTAAGATCCTCCAGCAACCCAGTCTGTAAACTCTGCCCTCTGTAACAGTCCTTCTGCATACCTTGTCCAACCTCTGTTCTTGTAACAGTCCTTTTGCACGCCGGTCTCATACCTCTGTTCACTACAACGATCCTTCTGCACCCCAGTCTCCAACCTCTGCTCTCTGCAACAGTCTTTCTGCACCCCAGTCTCCAATATCTGATCTCTGCAAAAGTCTTTCTGAACCTCAGACTGAAAACTTTGTTCACTGCAACGATCATTCTGCACTCCAGTCTCCAACCTCTGCTCTCTGTAAAAGTCTTGTCGTACCACAGTCTCCAATCTCTGCTCTCTGTAAGATCTTTCTGCAACCCTGTCTCCAAACTCTGCTGTCTGTAACAGTCTTTCTGCACCCCAGTCTCCAACCTCTGCTCTGTGTATCAGGCCTTTTGCACCCCATTCTCCAACCTCTGCTCTCTGCAACAGTCCTTCTGCACCGGAGTCTCCAAACTCTGCTTTCTGTATCAGTCCATCTACAACCCAATCTCCAAACTCTGCTCTCTGTAACAGTCCTTCTGCACCTCAGTCTACAAACTCTGCTCTTTGCAACAGTCCTTCTGCACCTAAGTCTCCAAACTCTGCCTCTGTAACAATCCTACTGAAAGGCAGTCTCGAACCTCTACTCTCTGCAACAGTGCTTCTGCACCAAAGTCTCAAAGCTGTGCTCTCAGAAACAGTCCTTATACACCCCATGTCCAAACTCTGCTGTCTGCAACAGGCCATCTGAACCCCAGTCTCCAACTTCTGCTCTCTGGAACAGTCCTTCTGCACTCCAGTCTCCAAACTCTGCTCTCTTCAACAGTCCTTCTGCACCCCAGATTCAAACCTCTGCTCTCTGCAACAGTCTTTCTGCACCCCAGTCTCCAAATTCTGCTCTCATCAATGGACCAAAGTCTTCAACCTCTGCTCTCTGGAAAAGTCCTTCTGCACAACAGTCTCCAACCTCTGATCTCTGTAAGATCCTTCTGCACTCCAGTTTCCAAACTCTGCTCTCTGTAACATTCCTTCTCCACCCCAGTCTTTAATCTCTGCTTTCTGCAAATGTCGTCACCCCAGTCTCCAACCTCTGTCCTCTGCAACAGTCCGTCTGCACCCCAGTCTCCAACATCTGCGTTCTGTAACAGTCCTACGGCAACCAAATTTCCAAACTTTGCTTTCTGTATCAGTCCTTCTGCACACCAGTCTCAAAACTTTGCTCTCTGTATCTATTTTTCTGCACCTCAGTCTCCAACCTGTGCTCTTTGTAACATTCCTTCTACACCCCAATCTCCAACCTCTACTCTCTGTAACAGTTTTTCTATACCGCAGTCTGCAAACTCTGGTCTTTGTAACACTCTTTCTGCACCCCAATTTTCATACTCTGCTCTCTGTAACAGTAATTCTACACTTCAGTCTTTAAACTCTGCTCTCTGTTTCAGTCTTTCTGCACCTCAGTCTGACACCTCTCCTCTCTGCACTGTCCTTCTGCACCTCAGCCTCCAACCACTGCTCTCTGTAACAGACCACCTGCATCTCAGTCTCCAACCTCTTCTCTCCGTAAGATCCTTCAGCTACGAGTCTCCAAATTCTGCTCTCTATAACAGTCCTTCTGCACCCCATTCTCCAAACTCTACTCTCTGTACCAGGCCTTCTGCACCCCAGTCTCCAAACTCTGCTCTCTGTAGCAGGCCTTCTGCACCCTAGTCTCTAAAATCTGCTCTCTGCAACAGTCTTTATGCACCCCAGTCTCAACCTCTGCTCTCTGCAATGATCCTAATGCACCACAGTCTCCAACCTCTGATCTCTGCAACAGTCCATCTGCACCTCAGTCTCCAAATTCTGTTCTCTGTAAGATGCTTCTGCACCCCTGTTTCCAACCTCTGCTCTCTGCAGCAGTCTTTCTGCACCCAAGTCTACAACCTCTTCTCTCTACAAGAGTCCTTCTGCACACTGGTTACCAACATCTGCTCTCTGCAACAGTCCTTCTGCACCCCAGTCTCCAACATCTGCTCTCTGCAACAGTTCTTCTGCACCTCAGTCTGAATACTCTACTCTCTGCAACGACCCTTCTGCACCCAGTCTCCTACCTCAACTTTCTGTAACAGTCCTTCTTCACCTCAGTCTCCCAACTCTGCTCTCTGTAAGATCCTTCTTCAATCCAGGCTTTAAACTCTGCACTTTATACCTGTCCTTCTGCACAACAGTCTCCAACTTCTGCTCTCTGTAATAGGACTTCTGCAACCCAGTCTCCAACTTCTGCTCTCTGTAACAGGCCTTCTGCACCCCAGTCTCATACCTCTTCTATCTGCAACGATTCTTCTCCACCACAGTCTCCAATATCTGCTCTCTGCAACAGTCCTTTTGAACCCCAGTCTCCAAACTCTGCTCTCTGTAAGATCCAACTGAACCCCAGTCTCCAACCTATGCTCTCTGTAACAGACCTTATGCACCCAAGTCTCCAAACTCTGTTCTATGTAACAGTCCTTCTGCACCTCAGTCTCCAAATTCTGCTTTATGCAACAGTCCTTCTGCATCCCAGACTCTAAAATCTGCTTTCTGCAAATGTCCTTCTGAACCCCAGTCTTAAACATCTGCTCTCTGCAACAGTTCTTCTGCACCACAGTCTCCAACCTCTGCTCTCTGTAAGATCCTTCTTCACTCCAGTTTCCAAACTCTGCTCTCTGTAACATTTCTTCTCCACCACAGAATCCAACTTCTGTCCTCTTCAACAGTCCTTCTGCTCCCCAGTCTCCGAGATTTGCTCTCTGTAACTGTCCTTCTGTACCGCAGTCTCCAACCTCTGCTCTTTGTAACAGTCCTTCTACACCCAGGTCTCCAACTTCTGCTTTCTGTATCAGTCTGCCTGAACCCGACTCTCCAAAATCTGTTCTCTATATCTATCCTTCTGTACCGCAATCTCCAACCTCTGCTGTTTGTAACAGTCCTTCTACACCCAGTTCTCCAACTTCTGCTTTCTGTTTCAGGCTGCCTGAACCCGAGTCTCCAAAATCTGTTCTCTGTATCTATCCTTCTTCACCTCACTCTCCAACCTATGCTCTATGGAAGAGTCCTTCTGCACTCCAGTCTCCAACCTCTGCTCTCAATAACAGTCGTATACCGCAGTCTCCAAACTCTGCTCTCTGTAATGGTCCTTCTGCAGCCCAATTTTCAAACTCTGCTTCCTGTAACATTCCTTCTGCACGTGAGTCTCCAAACTCTGCTCTCTGTAACAGTCCTTCTACACCCCAGTCTCCAACCACTGTTCTCTGTAAAAGTCCACCTGCACCTCAGTCTCAAACTTCTGCTCTTTGCAAGATCCTTTAGAAACCCAGTCTCCAAACACTGCTCTCTATAACAGTCCTTCTGCACCCCAGTCTCCAATCTCTTCTCTCTGTAACAGGCTTTCTGCACGCCAGTCTCCAAACTCTGCTCTATGCAAGGATCATTCTACACCCCTGTCTCCAACCTCTGCTCTCTGCAATGATCCTACTGCACCCCAGTCTCCAACCTCTCATCTCTGAAATAGTCCTTCTGCACCTCAGTCTCCAACTTCCTCTCTCTGAAAGATCATTCTGCACCCCTGTCTCTAAGCTCTGCTCCTTGCAACGATCTTTCTGCACCTCATTCTCCAACTTCTGCTCTATGTAACAGGACTTCTGCACCTCAGTCTCCAATCTCTGCTCTCTGCAACAGTCCTTCTGCACCGCTGTCTCCAAACTCTGCCCTCTGCAACTGTCCTTCTGTACTGCAGTCTCCAACATTTGCTCTTTGTAACTGTCTTTCTGAACCCCAGACTCCAATCTCTGCTTTCTGTATCAGTCCTTCTTGACCGAGTCTCAAACTTTTGCTCTCTCTAAGAGTCCTTTTGCACCAAAGTCTCCAACCTCTGCTCTCTACAACAGTCCTTCTGCACCCCAGTTTCCATCACTGCTTTCTACAACAGTACTTCTGCACTGCAGTCTCCAACATCTGCTCTCTGTAAGATCCTTCTGCTCCCCAGTTTCCAAACTCTGGTCTCTGTAACATACCTTTCCACCACAGTCTTTAACCTCTGCTTTGTGCAACTGTCCTGTGGCACCCCAGGCTCCAACCTCTGTCCTCTGCAACACTCCTTCTGCTAACCAGTCTTTAACATCTGCTCTCTGTAACAGTTTTTCAGTACCGCAGTCTCCAACCTCTACTCTCCATAACTTGTTCTTCTTCACCCGTCTCCAAACTCTACTTTATGTATCAGTCCTCTGAACCCCAGACTAAAACCTCTGCTCTTTGTATATATCCTTCTGCACCTAAGATTCCAACCTGTGCTCTCTGTAACATTTATTCTGCACCCGAGTCTCCAAGCTCCGCTCTCAGTAATAGTTTTTCTATACCGAAGTCTCCAAACTCTGGTCTCTGTAACTGTCCATCTGCACCCCAATTTCCAAACTCTGCTTTGTATAACAGTGCTTCTGCACCTCAGTCTCCAAACTCTTCTCTCTGTAGCAGTCCTTCTACATCTCATTCTCCAAACTCTACTCTCTGTAACAGTCCTTCTGCACCTCACTCTGACACTTCTGGTCTCTTAACGATTCTTCTGCACCCCAGTCTCCGACCACTGCTCTCTGTAACAGTCCACCTGCACCTCAGTCTCCAACCTCTGCTCTCTATACGATCCTTCAGCAACCCAGTCTCCAAACTCTCCTCTTTGTAACAGGCCTTCTGAACGCCAGTCTCCAAACTTTGCTCTCTGTAGCAGGCCTTCTGCACCCCAGTCTACAACCGCTGCTCTCTGCAACGATCCTTCTGCACCCTAGTCTCCAACCTCTGCTCTCTGCAATGATCCTACTGTACCCCAGTCTCCAACCTCTGATCTCTGCAACAGTCCTTCTGCACCTCAGTCTTCAACCTCTGCTCTCTGTAAGATCCTTCTGCACCCCTGTATCCAAACTGCTCTCTGTAACAGTTCTTCTGCACCCGAGTCTCCAAACTCTGCTCTCTTTGACAGGACTTCTGCATCTCAGTCTGTAACCTCTGCCCTCTACAACAGTCCTTCGGCACCCCAGGCTCCAACCTCTGCTCTCTACGACAGTCCTTCTGCACCCTAGTTACAAACATCTGGTCTCTGCAACAGACCTTCCGCACCCCAGTCTCCAACATCTGCTCTCTGCAATGAACCTTCTGCACCCCAGTCTCCTACCTCTGCTTTCTGTAACAGTCCTTCTGCACCCCAATTTCACAACTCTGCTCCCTCTTTATGATCCTTCTGCAGCACAGTCTTTAAACTATGCACTCTATAACTGTCCTTTTGCAAAACAGTCTCCAAGCTCTACTCTCTTTAACAGGACTTCTGCACAACAGTCTTCAAACTCTGCTCTCTGTAACAGACCTTCTGTACCGCAGTCTCCAACCTCTGCTCTCTGTAACACTCCTTTGCACCCCAGTCTCCAACCTCAGCTTTCCGTATCAGTCCTTCTGCACCACAGTCTCCAAACTCTTCTCTCTGTTACAGTCCTTCTGCACCTCAGTCTCCAACCTCTGCTCTCAGTAACAGTCTTTCTGTACTGTAGTCTCCAAGTTGTGCTCTTTTTAACTGCCTTTCTGCACCAAAGTCTCCAACCTCTGCTCTGTGTATCAGTCCTTCTGCACGCCAGTCTCCAACATCTGCTCTCTGTAATAGTCCTGCTGCACATAAGTCTCCAACCTCTGCTTTCTGTAACAGTCTTTCTACACCCCAGTCTCCAACCTCTGCTCTCAGCAACAGTCCTTCTACACCGCAGTCTCCAACCTCTGATCTCTTCAACAGTCTTACTGCACCCCAGTCTCCAACTTCTTTTCTCTGTAACAATTTTTCTGCACCTCATTTTCCAAACTCTGCTGTCTGCAATTGTCCTTCTGCACCCCATTCTCGAACTTCTCCTCTCGGTAACAATCGTTTTGCACCCCAGTATCCAACCTCTGTTCTCTGCAACAATCCTTTTACAACCCAGTCTCCAACCTCAGCTCTCTGCAAAAGTCTTTCTGCACGCCAGTCTCCAACATCTGCTCTCTGTAATAGTCCTGCTGCACATAAGTCTCCAAACTCTGCTTTCTGTAACAGTCTTTCTACACCCCAGTCTCCAACCTCTGCTCTCAGCAACAGTCCTTCTACACCGCAGTCTCCAACCTCTGATCTCTTCAACAGTCTTTCTGCACCCCAGTCTCCAACTTCTTTTCTCTGTAACAATTTTTCTGCACCTCATTTTCCAAACTCTGCTGTCTGCAATTGTCCTTCTGCACCCCATTCTCGAACTTCTCCTCTGGGTAACAATCGTTTTGCACCCCACTATCCAACCTCTGTTCTCTGCAACAATCCTTTTACAACCCAGTTTCCAACGTCAGCTCTCTGCAAAAGTCTTTCTGCACCCCAGTCTCCAACATCTGCTCTCTGAAATAGTCCTTCTTCACCTCAGTCTGAAAACTCTGCTCTGTGCAACGATCCTTCTGCACCCAAGTCTAAAAACTCTGCTTTCTGTAACAGTCCTTCTTCATCTCACCTCTCAACAGTCCTTTTATACTTCATATCACCTCTCAACAGTCCTTCTGTACTGCAGTCTCCAAACTCTGCTCTCTGCAACGGTCCTTCTGCACCCCATTCTCCAAACTCTGTTGTCTGCAAGAGTCCTTCAGCACCTCAGTCTCCAAAATCTGCTCCCTGCAACAATCCTTCTGCACCTTAGTCTCCAAATTCTGCTCTCTGCGACAGTTCTTCTGCACCCCTGTATCCAACATCTACTCTCTGAAACAGTCCTTCTCCACCCCAGTCTCCAAACTCTGCTCTCTGTAACATTTCTACTGTATTTCTATCTCCAACCTCTGCTCTCTGTAAGGATTCTTCTGCACCCCAGTCTCCAACTTCTACTTTCTGTATCAGTCCTTCTGCACCCCAGTCTCCAACCTCTGCTCTCTGTAACAGTCCTTTTGTACCTCAGTCTTCAAACTCTGCTCTCTGCAAAAATTTTTCTGCACCCCAGTCTCCAACCTCTGCTATCTGCAACCGTCCTTCTGCACCCCAGTTTCCAACCTCTGCTCTCTGTAACAGTCCTTGTATACCACAGTCTCCAAACTGCTCTCTTTAATAGTCCTTCTGCACACCAATTTCCAATCTCTGCTTTCTGTAGCAGTCCTTCTGCACGTCAGTCTCCAACATCTGCTCTCTGTATGTTCCTTCAGCAAACCAGTCTCCAAACTCTGCTCTCTGTAACAGTCCTTCTGCACCCCAGTCTGCAAACTCTGCTCTCTGACACAATCTTTCTGGACCCCAGTCTCCAACGTCTGCTGTCTGCCACAGTCCTTCTGCACCACAGTCTCCAGCCTGTGTTCTCTGTAAGATCTTTTTGCACTCCAGTTTCCACACTCTGCTCTCTAACATTCCCTCTCCACCCCAGTCGCCAACCTCTGCTTTCTGCAAGGGTCCTTCGGCACCCCTGTATCCAAACTCTGTCCTTTGCAACAGTCCTTCTGCTCCCCAGTCTCCAGTATCTGCTCTCTGTAACAATCTTTCTGTACCACAGTCACCAAACTCTGCTCTTTGTAACGGTCCTTCTGCACGCCAGTATCCAACGTCTGTCCTATGTAACACTCCTTCTGCTCCCCAGGCTCCAACATCTTCTCTCCTTAACAGTCCTTACGTACCGCAGTCTCCAAACTCTGTTCTCTGTAGAGGTCCTTCTGCAACCCAGTCTACAACCTTTGCTTTTTGAATCACTTCTTCTGAACCCCAGTCTCAAACCACTGCTCTCCGTATCTATCCTTCTGCACCTCAGTCTTTACCCTGTGCTTACTGTAACAGTCCTACTGCATCCCAGTCTCCAAACTCTGCTCTCTGTAACAGTCCTTCTATACCGCAGTCTTCAACCTCTGCTCTGTGTAACAGTCCTTCTGCAACCCAGTTTCCAATCGCTGCTCTCTGCTACGATCCTTCAGAATCCCAGTCTCCAACATCTGCTTTCTGCAACCGTCCTTCTGCACCCAAGTCTCCGACCTCTGCTCTCTGAAAGGATCCTTCTGCACACCAGTCTCCATCCTCTGCTCTCTGCAACAATCCTACTGCACCCCAGTCGCCACCCTCTGCTCTCTGTAACAATCCTTCTGCACTGCAGTCTCCAAACTCTGCTCTACGTAATATTCTTCTGCAACCTAGTCTCCAAACTCTGCTCTCTGTAACAGCCCTTCTGTATGCAGTCGCCAACCTCTGCTCTCTTTAACAGGCCTTCTGAACCCCTGTCTCCAAACTCTGCTGTCTGTATCAGTCCTTCTGCACCACAGTTTTCAAACTCTGCTCTCTATAACAGTCTTTCTGCATCTCAGTCTCCTACTTCTGCTCTCTGAAACAGTTCTTCTCCACTCCAGTCTGCAAACTCTGCTCTCTGTAACAGTCCTCCTGTATTGCAGTCTCCAAATTCTGCTCTCTGTATTGGTCCTTCTGCACCTCAGTCTCCAACCTATGCTTTCTGTATCAGTCCTTCTGCACCCCAGTCTCCAACATCTGCTATCTGAAACAGTCCTTCTGCACCTCAGTCTCCAAATTCTATTCTCTGCAAAAGTCCTTCTGCACCCAAGTCTCCAACACCTGCTCGCTGCAACAGTCCTTCTTCACCCCAGTTTCCAACCTCTGCTGTCTGTATCAGTCCTTCTGCACCCAAGTCTACAATCTCTGCTCTCTGTAACAGTTTTTCTTCACCTCATATCCAAACTCTGCTATCTGCAACAGTACTTATACACCCCAGTCTCCAGCCTCTGCTGTCTGCAAATTTTCTTCTGCACCACAGTCTGCAACGTGTGCTCTGTGTAACAGTTCTTGTGCAGCCAAGTCTTCAAACGCTGCTCTCTGTAAAAGTCCTTCTCCACCTCAGTATTCAACCTCTGCTCTATGAAAGAGTCCTACTGCACCCCAGTGTCCAACATCTGCTCTCTAAACAGTCCTTCTAACCCCAGTCTCCAACATCTACTCTCTGCAACAGTCCTACTGCACCCCAGTGTCCATACTCTGCTCTCTGCAATGATCCTTCTGCACCCCAGTCTCCAACATCTGCTGTCTGAAAGATCCTTCTGACTCCAGTTTCCAAACTCTGCTCTCTGTAATATTCCTTCTCCATGCTAGTCTAAAACCTCTGCTTTCTGCATCGGTTCTGCTGCACCCCAGTCTCCAACCTCTGTACTCTGCAACACTCCTTCTGCTCCCCAGTCTCCAAACTCTGCTCTCTGTAACAGTCCTTCTGTACTCCAGTCTCCAAACTCTGCTCTCTGTAAAGGTCCTTTTGCACGGCAGTTTCCAACCTCTGCTTTCTTTCTCTGTCCTTCTGCACCTCAGTCTCCATCCTCTGCTCTCTCCAAAGTCCTTCTGCTCCCCATTCTACAACTTCTGCTCTCTGAAACAGTCCTTCTGAACAACAGTATCCAACATCTGCTCTCTGAAAAAGTTTTTGTGTACCCTAGTCTCCAACCTCTTCTCTCTGCAAGAATCCTTCTGTACTGCAGTCTCCAACTTCTGCTCTCTGCAACGAACCTTCTGCACCCCAGTCTCCAACATCTGCTCTCTACCAAAGTCCTTCTGCACCTCAGTCTGAAAATTTTTTTCTCTGCAACAATCCTTCTGCAACCAAAACTTCAATATCTGCTCTCTGTAACAGTCCTTCTGCACCTCAGTCTCCAAACTCTGCTATATATAAATCCTTCTGCAACGCAGTCTCCAAAATTTGGTCCTTGCAGCAGTCTTTCTGCACCTCAGTCTCCAACCTCTGCTCTCTGTAACACTCGATCTACACCCCAGTCTGAAACCTCTTAACTCTGCGGGATCCTTCTAAACCCCAGTCTCCAACCAATGCTCTCTGTAACAGTCCTCCTTCACCTCAGTCTCCAAACTCTGCTCTCTGTAAGATTCTTTTGCCACCCAGTCTCCTAACTCTGCTCTCTATAACAGTCCTTCTGCACGCCAGTCTTCTTCCTCTGCTCTCTTTAACAGGCCTTCTGCACCCCAGTCTCCAAACTCTTCTCTCTGCAACGATCATTCTACACCTCAGTCTCCAACATCTGCTCTCTGTAAGATCCTTCTGCAACCCAGACTCCCAACTCTGCCGTCTCTAACAGTCCTTCTGCACACCTTCTCCCAACTCTCCTCTCTGTAACAGGCCTTTTGCACCCCAGTCTCCAAAGTCTGTTCTCTATAAGAAGTCTTCTACACCCCAATCTCCAACCTCTGCTCTCTGCAACAGTCCTTTTGCACCCCAGTCTCCAACCTGTGGTCTCTGCAACAGTCCTTCTGCACCTCAGTCTTAAAACGCTGTTCTCTGCTGCGATGCTTTTGTAACTCAGTCTCCAACCTCTACTCTCTGTAACAGTCCTTCTGCACCTGGGTCCCCAACATCTGCTCTCTGTTAGATCCTTCTTAAACCCAGTCTCTAAACTCTGTGATCTGTAACAGTCATTCTAGAGCCCTTCTCCACACTCTGCTCTCCGTTACAGGCCTTATGAAACCCAGTCTCCAACCTCTGCTCTCTGTAACAGTCTTTTTGCAACGCAGTCTCCAACCTCTGCTATCTGCAACGATCCTTCTGCACCCCAGTCTCCAACGTCTCCTCTCCTCAACATTCCTTCTGCACCTCAGTCTCCAAATTGTGCTCTCTGCAACAGTTCTTCTACACCCCAGTCTTCAAGCTCTGCTCTGTGTAACAGTCCTTCTGTACCCCAGTCTCCAACCTCTGCTCTCTGTAACAATGCTTCTGCACCCCAGTCTCCACCTCTGCTCTCCGTAACAGTCCTTCTGCACCATATTCTCCAACCTCTGTTCTCTGTTACAGTCTTTCTATACCGCAGTCTCCAACCTCTGCTCTCTGTAAGGGTCCCTCTACCCCAATTTCCAACCTCTGCTTTCTGTAACAGTCCTTCTGCACCTCAGTCACCAAACTCTTCTCTCTGTAACAGTCCTGATGCATCTCAGTCTCTAATCTCTGCTCTCTGTTACAGTCCTTCTGCACCTTAGTCTGAAACCTCTGCTCTCTGCACGATCCTTCTGGACCCCAGTCTCCAAACACTGCTCTCTGTAATATTCATCCTGCCCCACAGTCACCAACCACTGCTCTCTGTAAGATCCTTCTGCAACCTAGCCTCAAAACTCTGCTCTCTATAACAGTCCTTCTACAACCCAGTCTCCAAACTCTGCTCTCTGTTGCAGGACTTATGCACCCAAGTCTCCAAACTCTGCTCTCTTCAACAGTCCTTCTGCACGCTAGTCTGCAACCTCTGCTCTCTGTAACGGTCCTTCTGCACCCCAGGCTCCAACCTCTGCTCCCTGCAACAATACTTCTGAACGCCAGTCTCCAACCTCTGCTCTCTGCAATGATCCTACTGCACCTCAGTCTCCAACCTCTGATTTCTGCAACAGTTTTTCTGCACTTCAGTCTGAAAATTCTGCTCTCTGCACGATCCTTCTGCACCCCAGTCTCCAACCACTGCTCTCGGTAACAGTCCCCCTGCACCTCAGTCTCCAACCTCTGCTCTTTGTAAGATCCTTCATCAACCCAGTCTCCAAGCACTGCTCTCTGTAACAGACCATCTAACCACTTCTCCAAATTCTTCTCTCTGAAACGATTCTTTTCCACACTAGTCTCAAACCTCTGCTCTCTAAAACAGTCCTTTTGCACCACAGTCGACAACCTCTGCTCTCTGCAACAGTCCTTCTGCACCCCAGTCTCCAACCTCTGCTCTCTGTAACCTTCCTTCTGCACCCCAGTCTCTAACCTCTGCTCTCTGTAACCGTCCTTCTGCACCCCAGTCTCCAACTTCTGCTCTCCGTAACAGTCCTTCTGCACCTCATTCTTCAACCTCTTCTTTCTGCAACATTGCTTCTGCACCCCATTCTCCAACCTCTGCTCTCTGCAACAGTCCATTGCACCCCATTTTTCAACATCTGCTCTCAGCAACAGTTTTTCTAACTCCAGTCTGCAAATTCTGCTCTGTGCAACGATCCCTCTGGAACCAAGGCTCCAACGTGTGCTCTCTGCAACAGTCCTTCTGCACCACAGTTTCCAACCTCTGCTCTATGTAAGATCTTTCTGCACGCCAGTGTCCAAAATCTGCTGGCTCTAACATTCCTTCTCCACCACAGTCTGTAACCTCTGCTTTCTTCGAAGGTCCTGCAGCACCCCAGTCTCCAACCTCTGTCCTCTGTAACAGTCCTTCTGCTCCCCAGTCTCCAACATCTTCTCTCTGTAACAGTCCTTCTGTACCAAAGTCTCCAACCTCTGCTCTCTGTAACAGTCCTTCTGCAGCCCAGTCTTTAACCTCTAGTTTTTATATCAGTCCTTCTGAACCCCAGTCTCCAACCTCTGTGCTCTGTATCTATCCTTCTGCACCTCAGTCTCCAACCTGTGCTTTCTGTAAACTTCTTTCTGCACCCCAGTCTCAAACCTCTGCTCTCTGCAACAGTCCTTCTGCACCACAGTCTCCAAACTCTGCTCTCTGTAAGATTCTTCTGCACTCCAGTTTCCAAACCCTACACTCTGTAACATTCCTTCTCCAACCCAGTCTTTAACCTCTGCTTTCTGCAAGTGTCCTGCGGCACCCCAGTCTCCAAACTCTGTCCTCTGCAACAGTCCTTCTGCTCACCAGTCTCCAACATATGCTCTCTGAAACAGTCCTTCTGAAACGCAGTCTCCACCCTCTGCTCTCCGTAACGGTTCTTCTGCCACCCAGTCTCCAAACTCTGCTTTCTGTATCAGTCCTTCTGAGGCCCAGTAGCAAACCTCTGTTCTTCTTATATATACTTCTACACCTCAGTCTCAAACCTCTTCTCTCTGTAACATTTCTTCTGCACCCCAGTCTCCAAACTCTGCTCTCTGTAACAGTTTTTCTATACCGCAGTCTCCAAATCCTGGTCTCTGTAACGGTCCTTCTGCACTCCAATTTCCAACCTCTGCTTACAGTAACAGTCTTTCTGCACGTCAGTCTACAAACTCTGTTCTCTGTAACAGTTTTTCTACACCTCAGTCTCCAAATTCTGCTCTCTGTAAGATCCTTCAGCAACCCAGTCTCCAACCACTACTCTCTGTAACAGTCCACCTGCACCTCAGTATCCAACCTCTGCTCTCTGTAAGATCTTTCAGCAACCCAGTTTCTAAACTCTGCTCTCTATAACAGTCCTTCTGCACCCCAGTATCCAACCTCTCCTCTCTGTAACAGGCATTCTGCATGCCAGTCTCCAAAGTCTGCTCTCTGTAGCAGGCCTTCTGCACCCCAGTCTCCAAACTCTGCTCTCTGCAACGATACTTCTGCACACCAGTCTCCAACCTCTGCTCTCTGCAATGATCCTACTGCACGCCAGTCTCCAAACTCTGATCTCTGCAAAACTCCTTCTGCAACTCAGTCTCCAATTTCTTCTCTCTGTAAGATTTTTCTGCACCCCTGTCTCCAAGCTCTGCTCCTTGCAACGATCCTTCTGCACTCCAGTCTCCAACTTCTGCTCTATGTAAAAGGACTTCTGCACCTCAGTCTCCAACATCTACTCTCTGCAACAGTCCTTCTGCACTCCAGTCTCCAAACTCTGCTCTCTGCAACAGTGCTACTGTACTGCAGTCTCTAACCTCTGCTCTCTGTAATGGTCTTTCTGTACCCCATAATCCAATCTCTGCTTTCTGCATCAGTCCTTTTGCACCCCAGTCTCCAACATCTGCTCTCTCTACGAGTCCTTCTGCACCTCAGTCTCCAACCTCTGTTTTCGGCAACAGTCCTTCTGCTCCCCAGTCTCCTACTGCTGCTCTCTGTAACAGTCCTTCTGCACCTCAGTCTCCAACCTCTGCTTTCTACAACAGTCCTTCTGCACTCTAGTCTCCAACCTCTTCTCTCTGCAACAGTCCTTCTGCACCCCAGTCTCCAACATCTGCTCTCTGCAACAGTCCTTCTACACCCCAGTCTCCAAACTCTGCTCTCTGCAATGATCGTTCTGGACCCCAGTCTCCAACGTCTGTTTTCTACAAAAGTACCTCTGCACCACAGTCTCCAAAATCTGCTCTCTGTAAGATTTTTCTGGTCGCCAGTTTCCAAAATCTGCTCTCTCTAACATTCCTTCTCCACTGCATTCTCCAACCTATGCTTTCTGCAAGGGTCCTGCGGCACCCCAGTCTTCAACATCTGCTCTCTGTAACACTCCTTATGTACCACAGTCTCCAAACTCTGTTCTCTGTAACGGTCTTTCTACAACCCAGTCTTTAACCTCTGCTTTTTTAATCAGTCCTTCTGAACCCTAGTCTCCAAACTCTGCTCTCTGTATCTATCCTAATACACCTCAGTCTCCAACCTGTGCTTTCTGTAACTATCCTTTTGCACTCCAGTCTCCAAACTCTGCTCTCTGTAACAGTCCTTTTATACCGCAATCTCCAACCTCTGCTCTCTGTAACGGTCCTTCTGCACCCCAATTTCCAACCTCTGCTTTCTGTAACAGTCCTTTTGCTCAAAAGTGTCTAAACTCTGCTCTCTGTAACAGTCTTTCTACACCTCAGTCTCCAAGCTCTGCTCTCTGTAACAGTACTTCTGAACCTCAGTCTGAAACCTCTGCTCTCCAGATTCTTCTGCACCCAAGTCTCCAACCACTGCTCTCTGTAACAGTCCACGTGAACCTCAGTCTCCAACCTCTGCTCTCTGTAAGTTCCTTCAGCAAAACAGTCTCCAAACTGTGCTCTCTGTAAAAGTCCTTCTGAACCCCAGTCTCCAACTTCTCCTCTCTCTAACAGGCCTTCTGCACGCCAGTCTCAAAACTCTGCTCTCTATAGTGGGCCTTCTGCATGCCAGTCTCCAACCTCTGCTCTTTGCATTGATCCTACTGCACCCCAGTCTCCAACTTCTGATCTCTGCAAGAGTCCTTCTGTACCTCAGTCTGCAAATTCTGCTCTCTGTAAGATCCTTCTGCACCCCTGTCTCCAACCTCTGCTCTCTGTAACAGTCCTTCTCCACCACAGTCTCCAAAGTCTACTCTCTGCAACATTCCTTCTTCATCCCAGTCTCAAACCTTTGCTCTCTGCACCACTCCTTCTGCAACCCAGTCTCAAACCTCTGCTCTTTGTACCAATCCTTCTTCATCTCAGTCTCAAAACTCTGTACTCTGCAAAGTTCCTTCTGCACTTCAGTCTCAAACCTCTACTCTCTGTAACAGTTCTTCTGCACCTCATTCTCCAACCTCTTCTCTCTGTAGGAACATTCTCTAACATAGTCTACAAACTCTGCTCTCTGTAACAGTCCTTCTGCACACCAGTCTCCAAACTCTGCTCTCTGTACTGATCCTCTTTAACACCAGTCTCCAACCTCTGCTCTCTGAAACAGTACTTCTGAACCCCAGTCTTCAACATTTGCTCTCTGCAACAGTCCTTCTGCAACTCAGTCTGAAAACTCTGCTCTCTGCAACGATCATTCTGCACCTCAATCTCCTACCTCTGCTCTCTGTAAGACCCTTCTGCATTTCAGTCTCCAAACTCTGTTCTCTGTAACAGTCCTTCTGAACAAAAGTTTCCAACCTCGGCTCTCTGTAAGAGGAATTCTGCAACGCAGTCTGAAAACTCTGCTCTCTGTAACAGGCCTTCTGAAACCAAGTCTCCAACCTCTTCTCTCTGCAATGATTCTTCTCCACAACAGTCTCAAACCTCTGCTCTAGGCAAAAGTCCTTCTGCATCCTTGTCTCCAACCTCTATTCTCTTTAAGATCCTTATGCACTCCAGTCTCCAACCTCTCCTATCTGTAACAATCCTTCTGCATCCCAGTCTCCAACATCTGCTCTCTGCAACAGTTCTTCTGCACCGCAGTCTGAAAACTATGCTCTCTGCAATGACCTTTCTGCACCCCAGTCTCCTACCTCTGCTCTCTTTAACAGTCCTTCTGCCCCTCTGTCTCCAAACTCTGCTCTTTTCAGATCCTTCTCCAACCCAGTCTTTAAACTCTGTACTCTGTAACAGTCCTGCTGCACAAAAGTCTCCAACCTCATCTCTCTGTAACAGTCCTTCTGCACCTCAGTCTCCAAACTCTGCTCTCTGTAACAGTCTTTCTTCACCTCAGTCTCAAACCTCTACTCTCTATAACAGTCTTCTGTACCTCAGTCTGAAACCTCTGCTCTCTGCATGATCCTTCTACACCCAGTCTCCAACCACTGCTCTCTGTAAGAGTCCACCTACACCTCAGTAACCAAACTCTGCTCTTTGTAAGATCCTTCAGCAACCCAGTCTCCTAAAACTGCTCTCTATAACAGTCCTTCTGCACCCCACTCTCCAACCTATCCTCTCTGTAACAGGCCTTCTGCATGGCAGTCACCAAACTCTGCTATCTGCAAAGATATTTCTGCACCCCAGTCTCCAACCACATCTCTCTGCAATTATCCTAATGCACCCCAGTCTCCAACCTCTGATCTCTGCAACAGTCCTTCTGCACCCCAGTCTCCAACCTTTGTTCTCTGCAAAAGTTTTTCTGCACCCCAGTCTCAAATCTCTGCTCTCTGAAACCGTCCTTCTGCACCCCAGTCTCCAAACTCTCCTCTCTGTAAAAATCCTTCTGCACCTCAGTCTTCAACGTCTGCTCTATGTAACAGGACTTCTGCACCTCAGGTTTCAGACTTTGCTCTCTGCAACAGTCCTTCTGCACTCCAGTCTTCAACCTCTGCTCTCTGCAACAGTCCTTCTGCACCCCAGTGTCCAAACTCTGCTCTCTGCAACAGTCCTTCTGCACCACAGTCTCCAAACTCTGCTATCCGTAAGATCCTTCTGCACTCCAGTTTCCAAACTCTGCTCTGTGTAACATCCCTTCTCCACTCCAGTTTTTATCCTCTGCTTTCAGCAAGTGTCCTGCGGCACCCCAGTCTCCAACATCTGTCCTCTGCAACAGTACTTCTACTCTTGAGTTTCCAACATTTGCTGTCTGTAACAGTCCTTCTGTACCACAGTCTCCAACCTCTGCTCTCCGTAACGTGCCTTCTGCACCCAGTCCCCAAACTCTGCTTTCCATATCAGTCCTTCTGAACCCCAGTCTCAAACCTGTGCTCTCCATATCTATCCTCCTGCACCTCAGTCTCTAACCTGTGCTCTCTGTAACATTCCTTCTGAACCCCAGTCTCCAACCTCGGCTCTCTGTAACAGTTTTTCTATACGGCAATCTTCAAACTCTGGTCTCTGTAACAATCCTTCAGCACCCCAATTTCCAACCTCTTCTTTCTGTAACAGGCCAACTGCACCTCCGTCTCCAAATTCTGCTCTCTGTAAGATCCTTCTGCAACCCTGTATTTAACCTCTGCTCTCTGTAACGGTCCTTCTGCACCAGAGTCTCCAAACTCTGCTCTCTGTAACACGACTTCTGCACCTCAGTCTCCAACCTATAGTCCCTGCAACAGTTCTTCTGCACCCCAGTCTCCTAACTCTGCTCTCTACAACAGTCCTTCTGCACTTCAGTCTCCAAACTCTGCTCTCTGCAACGGTCATTATGCACCCCAGTCTCCAACATCTGTTTTCTGAAACAGTCCTTCTTCACCTCAGTCTCCAACCTCCGCTCTCTGAAATAGTCCTTCTGCTCCGCAGTCTCAAACATATGCTCTCTGTAACAGTCCTTCTCCTCCCCTGTCTCCAAACTCTGCTCTCTGTAGCAGTCCTTCTGTTATGCTGTCTCCAACCTTTGCTCTCTGTAACTGTCATTGTGCACACCAGTCTCCAAACTGTGCTTTTTGTATCAGTCCTTCTGCACCCCAGTCTCCAACCTCTGCTCTCTGTTACAGTCCTTCTACACCTCAGTCTCAAACCTCTGCTCTCTGCAACAGTTCTTCTGCATCTCAGTCTCCAACCTCTGCTTTCTGTAACAGGCCTTCTTCACCCCATCCGAAAACTCTTCTCTCTGTAACGATTTTTCTCAACCCCGTCTCCAAACTTTTCTCTCTGTAACAGTTCTTCTGCACCCCAGTCTCCAAACTCTGCTCTTTGTAAGGGTCCTTCTCCACCCAGTCTCCAACCTCTGCTTTCTATATCAGTCCTTCTGCACCACAGTCTCCGACCTCTTCTCTCTGCAACACTCCTTCTGCACCACAGTCTCCAACCTGTGCTCTCTGCAAAACTTTTTCTGCACCCCAGTCTCCAACTTGTGCTCTCTTTAACAGTCCTTCTGCACCCCGGTCTCCAACCTCTGCTCTCTGTAACGATCGTTCTGAAACACAGTCTCCACTTCTGCTCTCTGCAACGATCCTTCTGTACCTCAGTCTCCAAACTCTTTGCTCTCTAACAGTCCTGCTGCACCTCAATCTCCAAACTCTGTGCTCGGTAAGATCCTTGTAAAACCCAGTCTCCAAACTCTGATTTCTGGATCAGTCCTTCTGCACCCCAGTCTCAAACCTCTGCCCTCTCCAATGATCCTTCTCCACCCCAGTCTCAATCCTATGCTCTCTGTAATAGTCTTTCTGTACCGCAGTCTTCAAACTCTGCATTTTGTAACAGTCCTTCTGCACCCCAGTCTTCAACCTGTTCTCTCTGCAATGATTCTTTTGCACCCCAGTCTCCAACGTCTTTTCTCTGCAACAGTCCTCCTGCACCCCAGTCTCCAAACTCTGCTCTTTGTAAAATCCTTCTGCACCTCAGGTTTCAAACTCTGCTCTCTGTAACATTCCTTCTCCACCCCAGTCTCCCACTTCTGCTTTTTTCAACGGTCCTTCTGCACCCCAGTCTCCAACCTCTGTTCTCTGAGACAGTCCATCTGAACCCAAGTCTCCAACCTCTGTTATCTGCAACACTCGTTCTGCACCCCATTCTCCAACCTCTGCTCTCTGAAACAGTCCTTCGGCACCACAGTGTCCACCATCTGCTCTCTGCAACAGTCCTTCTGTACACTAGTCTCCAATCTCTTCTCTCTGTAACAGTCCTTATGTACTGCAGTCTCCAACCTCTGCTCTCTGTAACGGTCCTTATGCACCCCAGTTTCCAAAATCTCCTTTCTGTATCAGTCCTTCCTCACCCCAGTCTCATAACTCTAGTCTCTGAAACAGTCCTTCCTCACATTAGTCTCCAAACTCTGCTCTCTGCAACAGTCCTTCTTTATCCCAGTCCCCAACCTCTGCTCTCTGCAACAGTCCTTTTACACCCTAGTCTCCAATATTTGCTCATTGCAACAATCGTTCTACACCTCTGTCTCTAATATCTGCTGTCTGTAACTGTTATTCTGCACCTCAGTCTCCAACCTCTGCTCTCTGTAAGAGTCCTTCTGCACTCCAGCCTCCAACATATCCTCACTGCAACCGTCCTTCTGCAACACAGTCTTTAACATCTGCACTCTCAACAGTCCTTCTGCACCTTAGTCTGAAGACTCTGCTCTCGCAAGTATCCTTCTGCACTCCAGTCTCCAACCTCTGCTCTATGTAACAGTCCTAGCGCACCTCAGTCTCCAAACTCTGCTCTATATAAAATGCTTCTGCAACCCAGTATCCAAACTCTGCTCTCTGTAACAGTCCAACTGCTCCCCAGTATCCAAACTCTGCTCTCTGTAACAGGCCTCCTGCACCCCAGTCTGCAAACTCAGCTCCATGTAACAGGCCTTCAGCACCCCAGTATCCAACCTATTCTCTCTGCAACGATTCTTCTACACACCAGTCTCCAACATCTGAACTCTGCAACAGTTCTTCTGCACCCCAGTCTCCAACCTCTGCTCTCTTGAAGATCCTTCTGCACCCAGTTTTCAACCTCTGCTCTCTGAAACAGTCCTTCTGTACCCCAGTCTCCAAACTCTGCTCTCTGTAACAATGCTTCTGCTCATCAGTCTCCAACCTCTGCTCTCTTCAACGGTCTTTCTACACCTCAGTCTCCAACCTCTGTTGTCTGCAATAGTCCTTCTGCACCCCAGTGTGCAACCTCTGCTCTCTATAAAAGTCCTTCTGTACCACAGTCTCCAACTTCTGCTCTCTGTAACGGTACTTCTGCACCACAGTCTCCAAACTCTGCTTTCTATATCAGTCCTTCTGCACCCCAGTCTCGGAACTCTGCTCTCTGTAACAGTCCTTCTGAACTTCATCTCCAACCTCTTCTCTCTGCAACAGTCCTTCTGCACCTCAGCTTCAACCTCTTCTCTCTACAACAGTCCTTTTGCACCCAAGTCTCCAATCTCTTCTTTCTATAACAGTCCTTCTGCACCCCAGTCTCTAATCTCTGCTCTCTGTAAGATCCATCTGCACCCCAGTCTCCAACCTCTGCTCTCTGTAACAGTTCTTCAGCGCCTCAGTCTCCAACCTCTTCTCTCTGTAACAATCCTTCTTCATGTCAGTCTCCAACCACTGCTCTCAGCAAAGGTCCTTCAGCACCTAAGTCTCCAAACTCCGTTCTCTGCAACAGTTTTTCTGCACCCCAGTCTCCAATCTCTGCCCTCTGTTACAATTCTTCTGCACCTCAGTCTCCAACCTCTGATCTCTGCAAGGGTCCTTCTGCATCCCTGTCTCCAAACTCTGATGTCTCCAACAGTCCTTCTTCACCTCAGTCTTTTGCACCCCAATCTCCAACCCCTACTCTCTGCAAAAGTCCTTCTGCACCCCAGTCTCCAACCTACTCTCTACAACAGTCCTTCTGCACCCCAGTCTCCAATATCAGATCTCTGCAACAGTCCTTCTCCACCCCAGTCTTTAATCTCTGCTCTCTGTAACAGTTTTTCTGTACTGCAATTTCCAAACTCTTCTTTCTGTAACTGTCTTCTGAACCCAAGTCTCCAACCACTGCTTTTTCTATCAGTCATTCTGCTCTCAAGTCTCCAACCTCTGCTCTCTGTAACAGGCCATCTGCACCTCAGTCTCCAAATTCTGCTCTCTGCACAGGTCCTTTGGCACCCCAATCCCCAACCTGTGCTCACTGCAACAGTCCTTTTACACCCAAGTGTCAAACCTCTGCACTCCGATACAGTCCTTCTGCACCTCAGTCTCCAACATCTGCTCTCTCCAATGATCTTTTTTGCACCTCAGTATTCAAGATCTATCTATGTAAAAGTCTTTCTACACCTCAGTCTCCATCCTCTGCTCCGTGTAACAGGCTTTCTGCACCCAAGTCTCTGAACTCTGCTCACTTTAACAGTCCTTCTGCACCCCAATCTCCAACCTCTGCTCTCTGGAGCAGTCCTTCTGCACCTCAGTGTCCAAACTCTACTCTCTGTAAGATCCTTCTGCACCCCAGTCTTCAAACTCTGCTCTCAGTATCAGTCCTGCACCTTAGTCTCCAAACATGCTCTCTGTAACAGTTTTTCTGGATCTCAGTCTTCAACAACTGCTCTCTGAAACAGTCTTTCTGTACCCCAATCTCAAACCTCTGCTTTTTAAAACAGTCTTTCTATACCCCAGTCTCCATAATCTGCTCTCTGCAACAATCCTTCTTCACCCCAGTCTCCAACGTCTGCTCTCTGCAACAAACCTTCTGCACCCCAGTCTCCAAATTTTCCTCTCTGTAAGATCCTAGTGCACCCCAGTTTAAAACTCTGCTCTCTGTAAAATTCTTTCTGCACCCCAGTTATTAAAGTTTGCTCTCTGCAATGGTCACTCTGCACCCCACTCTCCAACGTTGTTCTCTACAACAGTTCTTGTGTACCGCAGTCTTCAACCTCTGTTCTCTTTAAGGGTCCTTCTGCACCCCAGTCTCAAACCTCTGCTTTCTGTATCAGTCTTTCTGCACCAAAGTCTTCAAACTCTGCTCTCTGTAACAGTACTTCTGCACCTCACTCTGCTACATCTGCTCTCTGCAACAGTCCTTCTGCACCCAGGTCACCAACGTCTGCTTTTTGTATAAGTTCTTCTGCACCCCAGCCTCCAACGTCTGCTCTCTGTAACAGTCCTTCTGCACCTCAGTCTCTAACTTCTACTCTCATCAGCAGTTCTTCTTCACCCCAGTTTCCAACCTCTGCTCTCGGCAACAGTCCTTCTGGACGCCATTCTCAAACTGCTACTCTCTGCAACAGTCCTTGTACACCCCAGTCTTTTACATCTGTTCTCTGTAACAGTCCTTCTGCACCTCAGTCTGAAAACTCTGCTCTCTGCAACTATCCTTCTGCACCTCAGTCTCCAAATTCTGCTCTCTGCAACAGTCCTTCTGCACCCCAGTCTCCAACCTCTGTTCTAAGCAAAAGTCTTTGTACACCCCAGGCTCCAAACTCTGCTCTCTGTAACAGTCCTTCTGTACAGCAGTCTCCAACCTCTGCTGTCTGTAATGGTCCTTCTGCACCCAAGACTCCAAACTCTACTATCAATACCAGTTATTCTGCACCCAAGTCTCCAAACTCTGCTCTCTATAACAGTCCTTCTTCACCTCAGTCCCCAACCTCTGCTCTCTGCAACAGTCCTTCTGCACCCCAGTCTCCAACCTCTTCTCTCTGCAAAAGTCCTTCTACACCCCAGTCTCCAAACTCTCCTCTCTGCAACGATCCGTCTGCACCCCAGTCTTCAACCTCTGCTCTCTGCTACAGTCCTTCTTCACCCCAGTCTCCAAACAGTGCTCTCTGCAACTGTCCTGCTGAACCCCAGTCTCCAACCTCTGCTCTCTGTAGCGATCCTTCTGCACATCAGTTTTCAACCTCTGCTCTCCGCATCGATCCTTTTTCAACACAGTCTCCAAACTCTGCACTCTGCAACACTTCTTCTGCACCCCAGTCTCTAAGCTCTGCTCTCTGTAACTGTCCTTCTGCACATCACTGTCCAAACTCTGCTCTCTTTAAAAATTCATCTTCACGTACGTCTCAAAACTCTTTTCCCTGTAGGAGACCTTTTACACCCCAGTATCCAACCTCTGCTTTCTGTAACAGTTCTTCTGAATCCCAATCTCCAAACCCTGCACTCTGTAAAACTTCTTCTGCACCCCAGTCTCCATATTCTGCTCTCTGTAAGAATCCTTTTGCACCCCAGTCTCCAACCTCTCCTCTCTGTAAAAGTCCTACTCCACCTCAGTGTTGAAGTTCTGCAATCTGTAAAGGTCCTTCTGCATTTCAGTCTCCAACGTCTGCTCTCTGTAACAGTCTTTCTGCACCCCAGTCTCCAACATTTGTTCTCTGCGACGATCCTTCTTCCCCCCAGGTTCCAACCTCTGCTCTCTGCAACAGTCCTTCTGCACCCCAGTCTCCAACCTCTGCTCCAGGTAACAGTTCTACTGCACTCCAATCTCCAAACTCTGCTCTCTGTAACACTCCTTCTTCTCCCCAGTCTCCAAACTCTGATCTCTGTAACAATCCTTCTGGACCTCAGTCTCCAACCTCTGCTCTCTACAACAGTTCTGCACCCCAGTCTCCAACCACTGCACTCTGAAACAGTCCTTCTGCACCCTAGTCTCCAAACTCTGCTCTTTGCGACAGTTCTTCTGCACCCCAGTCTCCAACCTGTGTTCTCTAAAACAGTTCTTCTGCACCCCAGTCTCCAACCTCTGCACTCTGAAACAGTCCTTGTGCACCCCAGTCTCCAACCTCTGCTCTTTGTAACAGGCCTTTTTCACCCCTTTCTCCAAACTCTGCTTTCTGTAACAGTGCTTCTGCACCTCTGTCTACAAACTCTCCTCTCTGCAACAGTCCTTCTGCACCAAATCTCCAACATATGCCTTTGTAACATTCCTAGTGTAACCCAGTCTCCAAACTCTGCTTCCTGCAACAGTCCTTCTGCACCCCAATCTCCAACCTGTGCTCTCTACAACAGTCCTTCTACACCCCAGTGTCCAGCCTCTGCTCTCTGCAACAGTTCCTCTGCAACCCGGTCTCCAAACTTTGCTCTCTGTAACAATCCTTCTGAACCTCAGTCTTCAAACTCTGCTCTCTGCAATGGTCCTTCTGCACCTCAGTCTCCAAAAACTACTCTCTGTAAATGTACTTCTGAATCCCTTCTCCAAACTCTGCTCTTTGTAATAGGCCTTCTGCACCCCAGTCTCCAACCTCTGTTCTCTATAACAATCCTTCTGTACTCCAGTCTCAAAATTTTGCTCTCTACAACGATACTTTCGCAACCCAGTCCCCAAATTCTGCTCTTTGCAACAGTCCTTCTGCACCCCAGTCTCCAACATGTGCTCTCTGCAAAAGTCCTTCTGCACCTCAGTCTGAAAACTCTGTTCTCTACAACGATCCTTCTGCACCCCAGTCTCCAACATGTGCTCTCTGTAACAGTCCTGCTGCACATCGGTCTACAACTCTGCTCTCTGTAAGATTCTTTTGCAAACTTTTCTGAAAACTCAGCTCTCTATAGGAGTTCTACTGCACCCCAGTCGCCAACCTCTGCTCTCTGCAACGATCCTTCTGTACCTCAGTCTCGAAACTCTACTCTCTGTAACAGTCCTTCTGCACCCCAGTCTCAAACCTCTGCTGTTTGCAATGACCTTTCTGTACACCAGTTTCCAAAGTCTGCTCCCTGCAACAGTCCTTCGGCACCCCAGTCTCCAACCTCTGCTCTATGCAACGATCCCTGTGAACCCCAGTATCCAATATCTGCTCTATGCAACAGTCCTTCTGCACCCCTGTCTCCAACCTCTTCTCTCTGCAACAGTCTTTCGGCACCTCAGTCTGAAAACGCTGTTTTCTGCAATGATCCTGCTGCACCCCAGTCTCCAAAATCTGCTCTCTGTAATACTCCTGTTGCACCTCAGTCTTGAAACTCTGCTCTCTGTAAGATCATTCTGCAACCCTGTTTCCAAACTCTGCTCTATGTAACAGTCCTTCTGCACCCCAGACTCCAAACTCTGCTCTTTGCAAGAGTCATTTTAAAACCCAGTCTCCTAACTCTGCTTTCTGCAACAGTCCTTCTGCACCCCAGTCTCCAACTTCTGTTCTCTTTAACAATCTTTCTTCACCTCAGTTACCAAACTCTGATCTCTGCAATGGTCCTTCTGCACGACAGTCTCCAACCTCTGCTCTCTGTAACAATCCCTCTGCACCCCAGTCTAAAAACTCTGCTCTCTAAAACAATCCTTTTGCTCCCCAGTATCCAACCTCTGCTCTATGCAACGGTCCTTCTGCACCCCTGTCTCTAACCTCTTCTCTCTGCAACAGTCTTGCTGCACCTCAGTCTGAAAACGCTGTTCTCTGCAATGATCCTGCTGCACCCCAATCTCCAAACTCTGCTCTCTGTAATACTCGTGTTGCACCTCAACTTGAAACTCTTCTCTCAGTAAGATACTCCTGCAACCCTGTTTCCAAACTCTGCTCTATGTAACAGTCCTTCTGCACCCCAGTCTCCAAACTCTGCTCTTTGAAAGAGTCCTTCTAAAACCCAGTCTCCTAACTCTGCTTTCTGCAACAGTCCTTCTGCACCCCAGTCTCCAACTTCTGTTCTCTTTAACAATCCTTCTTCACCTCAGTTACCAAAACTCTATCTCTGCAATGGTCCTTCTGCACCACAGTCTCCAACCTCTGCTCTCTGTAACAATCCCTCTGCACCCCAGTCTAAAAACTCTGCTCTCTACAACAATCCTTTTGCACCCCAGTTTCCAACCTCTGCTCTCTGCAAAAGTCCTTCTGCACCCCAGTCTCAAACATCTGCTTCCTGTAACAGTCTTTCTGCACGTCTGTCTGACAACTCTGCTCTCTGCAATGATCATTTTGCACCCCACTCTTCAAACTCTGCTTTATGTAACAGTCTTTCGGCACTTCAGTCTCCAACCTTTTCTTTTCGTGAGATCCTTTTGCACCCCAGTTTCTAAACTCTGCTCTCTGTAATATTTCTTCTTCTCCCCAGTCTCCAACCTCTGCTCTCTGAAACAGTCCTTCTGCTCCACAGTCTCCAAACTCTGCTCTCTGTAACAGTCCTTCTGTCCCACAGTCTCCAACCTCTTCTCTCTGGAATGGTTCTTCTGCACCCCAGTCTCCAAACTCTGATCTCTGTAACAATCCTTCTTCACCCCAGTCTCCAACATCTGCTGTCTTCAACGATCCTTTTGCACCCCAGTCTCCAACCTCTGCTCTCTGCAAAGTCCTTCTGTACCTCAGTCTCCAACATCTGCTCTCAGCAACAGTCCTTCTGAACCTAAGTCTGAAAGCTCTGATTCCTGCAATGGTCGTTCTGCACCCCAGTCTTCAACCTCTCCTTTCTGTATTATTCCTTCTGAACAACAGTTTCTAACCTCTGCTCCGTGCAACATTCCTTCTGCACCTCAGTCTCCATCATCTGCTCTCTGCGACAGTTCTTATGCACCCCAGTCTCCAACCTCTGCTCTCTGCAACAGTTCGTCTGCAGCCCAGTATCCAAGGTCTGCACTCTGAAACAGTCCTTCTCCACACCAGTCTCCAACCTCTGCTCTCTGTAACAGTCCTCCTGTAGTGCGGTCTCCAAAATCTGCACACTCTAACGGTCCTTCTGCTCCCCAGTCTTCAACCTCTCCTTTCTGTATCAGTCCTTCTGCACCAAAGTCTCAAACCTCTGTATCTGCAACAATCCTTCTACACCGCAGTCTCCAAACTCTGCTATCTGCAACAGTCCTTCTGCACCCCAGGCTCCAACCTCTTCTCTCTGTAACAATCCTTCTGCACCTCAGTCTCAAAACTCTGCTGTCTACATCGGTGCTTCTGCACCTCAGTCTCTAACCTCTACTCTCTGTAACAGTCCTCCTGCAACCCAGTCTCCAACATCTGCTCTCTCTATGATCCTTCTGCAACCCAGTCTGTAAACTCTGCCCTCTGTAACAGTCCTTCTGCACCCCTTGGACAACCTCTGTTCTCTGTAACAGTCTTTCTGAATGCTGGTCTCAAACCTCTGCTTGCTACAACTATCCTTCTGCACCCAGTCTCCATCCACTGCTCTCTCAACAGTCCCTCTGCACCTCAGTCTGAAAACTCTGTTCTCTGCAACGATCCTTCTGCACCCCAGTCTCCAAACTCTGCTCTCTGTAACAGTCCTGCTGTACCACAGTCTCTAAGCTCTGCTATCTGTAAGATCCTTCTGCAACCCTGTCTCCAAACTCTGCTGTCTGTAACAGTCCTTCTGCACCCCAGTCTCCAACCTATGTTCCTTGTAACAAGCCATTTGCACCCCATTCTCCAACCTCTGCTCTCTGCAACAGTCCTTCTGCAACCCAGTCTCCAACATCTGCTCTCCGCAACAGTCCTTCTGCACCAAAGTCTCCAAACTCTGCCTCTGTAACAGTCCTACCACAACACAGTCTCCAACCTCTACTCTCTGAAACAGTTTTTCTTCACCCAAATCTCAAAACTGTGCTCTCCGCAACAGTCCTGCTACACCCCATGTCCAGAATCTGCTCTCTGCATCAGTCCTTCTGAGATCAAGTCTCCAACATCTGCTCTCTGTAACAATCCTTCTGCACCTCAGTCTCCAACCTCTGCTCTCTGCAACGGTCCTTCTGCACCTCGGTCTCTACTCTTTGTAAAAGTACTTCTGCACCCCTTCTCCAAACTCTGCTCTCCGTAACAGGGCTTCTGCACACCAGTCTCCGACCTCTGTTCTTTATAACGATCCTTCTGAACCCCAGTCTCCAACCTCTGCTCTCTTTACCAGTTATTCACCACCCCAGTCTCCAAACTCTGCTCTCTGCAACGATCCTTCTGCACCCAAGTCTCCTACCTCTGCTCTCTGTAACAGTCCTTGTACACCTCAGTCTCCCAACTCTGCTATCTGTAAGATCCTTCTGACAGCCAGTCTTTAAACTCTGCACTCTGTAACAGTCCTTTTGCACCCCAGTCTCCAAACTCTGCTCTCTGTAACAGTCCTACTGCACCCCAGTCTCCAACCTCTGATCTCTACAAGAGTCCTTCTGTACCTCAGTCTCCAACTTCTGCTCTCTGTAAGATCCTTCTGCACACCTGTCTCCAAGCTCTGCTCCTTTCAACGATCCTTCTGAACCCCATTCTCCAACCTCTACTCTATTTAACAAGACTTCTTCACCTCAGTCTCCAATAACTGCTCTCTGCAACAGTCCTTCTGCACCACAGTATCCAAACTCTGGTCTCTGTAATATCCTCTGCACTCCAGATTCTAAACTCTGTTCTCTGTAACATTCCTTCTCTTCCCCAGTCTTTATCCTCTGCTTTGTGCAAGTGTCCTGCAACACCCCAGTCTCCAATCTCTGTCCTCTGCAACACTCTTTCTGCTCCCAGTCTCCAACATATGCTCTCTGTAATAGTTTTTCTGTACTGCAGTCTACAGCCACTGCTCTCCGTAACGGACATTCTGCACCCCAGTCTCCAAATACTGCTTTCTGTATCAGTCCTTCTGAACCTCAGTCTCAAAACTCTGCTCTCTGTATCTATCCTTCTGCACCTCAGTCTCCAACCTGTGCTCTCTGTAAAATTCCTTCTGCACCCCAGTCTCCAACCTCTGCTCTCTGTAACAGTTTTTCTATACTGCAGTCTCCAAACTCTGGTCTCTGTAACGGTCCTCCTGCACCCCAATTTCCAACCTCTACTTTGTGTAACAGTCCTTCTGCACATCAGTCTGATACCTCTGCTCTCTACACGATCCTTCTGCACCCCAGTTTCAAAACATTGCTCTATGTAACAGTCCACCTGAACCTCAGTCTCCACCCTCTCCTCTCTATAACAGGCCTTCTTGACGCCAGTCTCCAAAGTCTTCTCTCTGTAGCAGGCCTTCTGCACCCATGTCTCCAAAATTTGCTCTCTGCAACCATCCTTCTGCACCCCAGTCTCCAACCTCTGCTCTCTGCAATGATTCTAGTGCACCCCAGTCTCCAACCTCTGATCTCTGCAACAGTCGTTCTGCACCACAGTCTCCAAATTCTGCTCTCTGTACGATCCTTCTGCACCCCTGTATCCAACCTCTGCTCTCTGTAACAGTCCTTCTGCATCCAAGTTCCAACCTCTGCTCTCTGTAGCAGGACTTCCAAACCTCAGTCTCCAACCTCTGCTCTATACAACAGTCCTTCTGCACCCTAGTTACCAACATCTGCTCTCTGCAACGACCCTTCTGCACCCTAGTCTCCTACCTCTGCTCTCAGTAACAGTCCTACTGCTCCTCAGTCTCCCAACTTTGCTCTTTGCAAGATCCTCCTGCAACCCAGTCGTTAAACTCTGCACTCTGTAACAGTCCTTCTGCACAACAGTCTACAACCTCTGCTCTTTGTAAAAGGCCTTCTGCACCCCAGTCTCCAACCTCTTCTCTCTGCATCGATTCTTCTCCACCCCAATCTCCAACATCTGCTCTCTGCAACAGTCCTTTTGCACCCCAGTCTCCAAACTCTGCTCTCTGTAAGATCCATCTGAACCCCAGTCTTCAACCTCTGCTCTCTGTAACAGTCCTTCTGCACCTCAGTCTCCAACCTCTGCTCTATTTAATAGTCCTTCTGCACCCCAGCCTCTAAAATCTGCTCTCTGCAACAGTTTTTCTGAACCCCAGTCTCCAACATCTGTTCTCTGCAGCAGTCCTTCTGAACCTCAGTCTGCAAACTCTGCTCTTTGCAACAATTCTTCTGGACCCTTGTCTCCAACGTCTTCTCTCTGCAACAGTCCTTCTGAACCACAGTCTCCAACCTCTTCTCTCTTTAAGAACCTTCTGATCTCCAGTTTCCAAACTCTGTTCTCTGTAACATTTCTTCTCCACCTCAGTCTCCAACCTCTCCCCTCTGCAACAGTTTTCTGCTCCCCCAGACTCAGAGATCTGCTCAATGTAACAGTCCTTCTGCACCTCAGTCTCCCAACTCTGCTCTCTGTAAGATACTTCTGCAACCCAGTTTTTAAACTCTGCACTCTGTAACAGTCCTTTAGAACCCCAGTCTCCAAAATCTGCTCTCTGTTAGATCCATTTGAACACAAGTCTCCAACCTATGCTCTCTGTAAGTGTACTTCTGCCACGTGTATCCAACTTATTCTCTCTGTAACAGTCCTTCTGCACCTCACTATCCAAGTTCTGCTCTGTGAAACAGTCCTTCTGCACCCCAGTTTCTAAAATCTGCTCTCGACAACAGTCCTTCTGCACCGCATCTCCAACATCTGCTCTCTGCAACAGTCCTTCCTCACCCCATTCTCCAAATTCGGCTCTCTTCAACGATCCATCTGGACCCCAGTCTCCAACGTCTGCACTCTGCAACAGTCCTTCTGCACCACAGTCTCCAAACTCTGCTCTCTGAAAGATCCTACTGCACTTCAGTTTCAAAACTCTGCTCTCTGTAACATTTCTTCTCCACCACAGTCTACAACCTCTGTCCTCAGCAACAGACCTCTGCTCTCAAGACTCCGAAATCTACTCTCTGTAACAGTCCTTCTGTTACAGTCTCCAACATCAGCTCATTGTAACGGTCCTTCTACATCCCAGTCTCCAAACTCTGCTTTCTGTAACAGTCTGTCTGAACGCCCGTCTTCAATCTCTGTTCTCTGTATCTATCCTTCTGCACCTCAGTCTCCAACCTCTGTTCTATGTAAGAGTCCTTCTGCACCCCAGTCTTCAACCTCTGCTCTCGGTATCAATCCTATATAGCAGTCTCCAATCTCTGCTCTCTGTAACGGTCCTTCTGCACCCAAATTTCCAAACTCTGTTTCCTGTAAGAGTCCTTCTGTACCTTACTCTCCAAACTCTCCTCTTTGTAACAGTCCTTTTACACCTCAGTCTCCAACCTCTGCTCTCTGTAACAGTCCTTCTGCACCTCAGTCTGAAATCTCTGCTCTTTGCATGATCCGTCTGCACCCCAGTCTCAAACCACTGCTCTCTGTAACAGTCCATCTGCACCTCAGTCTCCAAACTATGCTCTCTGTAAGATCCTTCAGCAACCCAGTCTCCAAACACTGCTCTCTATAACAGTCCTTCTGCACCCCAGTCTCCAACCTCTCCTCTCTTTAACAGGCCTTCTGCATGCCAGTCTCCAAACTCTGCTCTCTGCAACGATCCTTCTGAACCCCAGTCTCCAACCTCTGCTCTCTGTAATGATCCCACTGCACCCCAGTCTCCAACATCTGATCTCTACAACAGTCCTTTTGCACCTCAGTCTAAAACCTCTGCTCTCTGCACGATTCTTCTGCACCCCAGTCTCCAACATCTACTCTATGTAACAGGACTTCTGCACCTCAGTCTTCAACCTCTCCTCACTGTAACAGGCCTTCTGCAGGCCAGTCTCCAAACTCTACTCTCTGTAGCAGGCCTCGGCACCCCAGTTACCAAAATTTGCTCTCTGCAACGATCCTTCTGCACCCCAGTCTCCAACCTTCCTCTTTGCAATGATCCTAGTGCACCCCGGTCTTAAAACTCTGATCTCGGCAACAGTCTGCACCTTAGTCTTCAAATTCTGCTCTCTGTAAGATCCTTATGCACCCCTGTATCCAACCTCTGCTCTCTGTAACAGTCCTTTTGCATCTGAGTCTCCAAACTCTGCTCTCTGTTACAGGCCTTCCACACCTCAGTCTCCAACCTCTGCTCTCTGCAACAGTCCTCTTCACCCCAGTCTCCAACCTCTGCTCTTTACAACAGTCCTTCTGCACCCCAGTCTTCAACATCTGCTCTCTGCAAAAGTTCTGCACCACAGTATGAAAACTCTGCTCTCTGCAACGACCCTTCTGCACTCCAGTCTCCTACCTCTGCTCTCTGTAACAGTCTTCTACACATCAGTCTCCAAACTATGCTCTCTGTAAGACCCTTCTGCAGCCCAGTCTTTAAACTCTGCACTCTGTTACAGTTGTTCTGCACAACAGTCTTTAAACTCTGCTCTCTGTAAAAGGACTTCTGCACCCCAGTCTCCAAACTCTTCTCTCTGCAACAATTCTTCTCCACCCCAGTCTTCAACATCTGCTCTCTTCAATAGTCCTTTGCACCCCAGTCTCCAACATCTGCACTCTGTAAGTGTCCTTCTTCACCCCAGTAATCAAACTCTGCTCTCTGTAACAGTCCTTCTGCAACTCAGTCTCCAACCTCTGCTCTATGTAACAGTCCTTCTGCACACCAGTCTCCAACATCTGCTCTCTGCAAGAGTACTTCTGCACCCCAGTCTCCAATCTCTGCTCTCTGCAACGATTCTTCTGGACCCCAGTCTCCAACGTCTGCTCTCTGCAACAGTCCTTCTGCACCACAGTCTCCAACCTCTGCTCTCTGTAATATCCTTTTGCACTCCAGTTTCCAGACCCTGCTCTTTGTAACATTATTTCTCCACCCCAGTCTCCAATCTCTGTCCTCTGAAACAGTACTTCTGCTCCCCAGACTCCAAGATCTGTTCTCTGTAACAGTCCTTCTGTACTGCAGTCTCAAACCTGTGCTCTTTGTAAGGGTCCTTCAACACCCCAGTCTCCAACCTCTGCTCTCTGTATCAGTCTGTCTGAACCCAAGTCTCTAACCTCTGTTCTCTGTATCTACCGGTGTGCACCTCAGTCTCCAACCTGTGCTCTATGTAACAGTCCTTCTGCACCCCAATTTACAAACTCTGCTTCCTGTAACAGTCCTTCTGCACCTGAGTCTCCAAACTCTTCTCTGTGTAACAGACCTTCTACACCTCAGTCTCCAACATCTGCTCTTTGTAACCGTTCTTCTGGAACTCAGTCTGAAAATTTGCTCTCTGCACGATTTTTCTGCACCCCAGTCTCAAACCACTGCTATTTGTAACAGTCCACCTGCAACCCAGTCTCCAAACTCTACTCTCTGTAAGATCCTTCAGCAACCCAGTCTCCAAACTCTGCTCTCTATAACAGTACTTCTGCACCCCAGTCTCCAAACTCTCCTCTCTGCAACAGTCCTTCTGCACCCCAGTCTCGAACATCTGCTCTCTGCAACAGTCCTTCTGAACCTCAGTCTGAAAACTCTGCTCCCTGAAACCACCCTTCTGCATGCCAGTCTCTTAATTCTGCTCTCTGTAACAGTCCTTCTGCACCTCATTCTCCCAACTCTGATCTCTGTAATATCCTTCTGCAACCCAGTCTTTAAACTCTGCACTCTGTAACAGTACTTCTGCACATCAGTCTCCAAACTCTGCTCTCTGAAACAGGAATTCTGCAACCCAGTCTCCAAACTCTGCTCTCTGTAACAGTCTTTCTGTACTGCAGATTCTAAACTATTCTCTTTATAATGGTTCTTCTGCACCCCACTCTCCAACCTCTGCTTTCTCTATCAGTCTTTCTGCACTCAAGTCTCCAACCTCTGCTCTCTGTAACAGTCCTTCTGTACCGCAGTCTCCAACCTCTGTTCTCTGTAAGGGTCCTTATGCACCCCAGTATCCAACTTCTGCTTTCTGTATCAGTCGTTTTCCACCAAAGTCTCAAAAATCTGCCCGCTGTCACAGTCCTTCTGCAACTCAGTCTGCACACTCTGCTCTCTGCAACAGTCTTTCTGCACCTCAGTCTCCAACCTCTGCTCTCTGTAAGGGTCCTTCGGCACCCGAGTCTCCAACCTCTGCTGTCTGTATCAGTCCTTCTGCACCCCAGTCTTCAACCTCTATTCTCTGTAACAATCCTCCTGCACCTCAGTCTCCAATGTCTGCTCTCTGTAAATGTCCTTCTGCACCTCAGTCTCCAACCTCTTCTCTCTGTAACAGTGCTTCTGCACCTCAGTCTCCAACTTTTTCTCTCTTTAATATCTTTCTGCAACCCAGTATTCAAACTCTGCTCTCTCTACCAATCCTTCTGCACCCCAGTCTCCAAACTCTGCTGTCTGTAACAAGCCTTCTGCACCCCAGTCTCCGAACTCTGCTTTCTGTATCAGTCCTTCTGCACCCCAATCTCCAACCTCTAGTCTCTGCAACGATCCTTCCACACCCCAATCTTGTTCTCTAAAACACTTTTTCTGCACCCCAGTCTCCAAACACTGCTCTCTGTAACAGACTGTTCCGCAGTATTCAACCTCTGTTTCCTTTACAGGGTCTTTCTGCACCCGAATTTCCAACCTCTGCTTTCTGTATCAGTCCTTTTGCACCACAGTCTTCAAACTCTGCTCTTTAACAGTCCTTCTCCACCACAGTCTGCAACCTCTGCAATCTGCAATTGTCCTACTGCACCCCAGTCTCCAACCTCTGCTCTCTGCAACAGTCCTTCTACACCCCAGTCTCCAACCTATGCTCTCTGTAACAGTATTTTGTACTGCAGTTTCCAAACTCTTCTCTCTGTAACGGTCCTTCTGCAGCCCACTCTCAAACCTCTGCTATCTCTATCAGTCCTTCTGCACTCAGTCTCCAACCTGTGCTCTGTAACAGTCCTTCTGCACCTCAGTCTCTAACGTCTGCTCGCTGCAACAGTTTTTGGAAACCCAAACTCAAACATCTGCTCTCTGCAACAGTCCTACACCCAACTCTCCAACCTCTGCACTCTGCAACACTCCTTCTGCACCTCAGTATTCAACATCTTCTTTTTGCAAAGGTCTTTCTGCACCTCAGTCTTCAACATCTACTCTTTGTAACAGTCTTTCTGCACCTCAGTCGCCAACCTCTGCTCTCTGTAAGATCCTTCTAAAAACCAGTCTCCAAACTCTGCTTTTTGTAACAGTCCTTCTGCACTACAGTCTCGAAATTCTGCAATCTGTAACACTCCTTCAGCACCCCAGTCTGCACCCTATGGTCTCTGCAATGATCCTTCTACACCCAAGTCTCCAACCTCTGCACTCTGCAACAGTTCTTCTGCACCCCTGTCTTCTACATCTGCTCTCTGCCACAGCTTTTCTAAACCTCATTCTGAAAACTCTGCTCTCTGAAAGAATCCTTCTGAACCCCAGTCTCCAACCTCTGCTCTCTCTTATAGTCCTTCGGCACCTCAGTCACCAACCTCTGCTCTCTTTAAGATTCTCTTGCCACTCAGTCTCCAAATTCTGCTGTATGTTACAGGTCATCTGCTCCCCAGTCTCCAAGCTCTGCTCTGTGTAACAGGCCTTCTGCACCTCAGTATCCAACATCTTCTCTCTGCAACAATCCTTCTGCACCCCATTCTCCAACCTCTGCTCTCTGCATCAGTCCTATTGCACCCCAATCTTCAACCTCTGCTCTCTGTAAGATCCTTCTGCACACCTGTCTCAAACCTCTGCTCTCTTTAACAGTCCTTCTGTACAGCAGTCTCTAATCTCTATTCTCTGTAAAAGTCTTTCTGCACCCCAGTCTCCAAAGTCTGCTCTCTGCAACAATTCTTCTGCACCCCAGTCTCAAAAATTTCCTCTCTGTAAGATCGTTCTTTTCCCCAGTAACCAAACTCTGCTCTCAGTATTAGTCCTTCTGCACCCCAGTCTCCAAACACTGCTCTCTGTAACAGGTTTTCTGCACCTCAGTCTTCAACAACTGCTCTCTGCAACAGTCCTTCTGCACCCTAGTCTCCAACATCTGCTCTCTTAAACAATCGTTCTGAACCCCAGTCTCCAAACGTTCCTCTTTATAAGATTCTTCTGCACCTCACTTTCCACACTCTGCTCTCTGTAACATTCCTTCTGCACCGCAGTCTCCAACATCTGCCCTCTGCAATGGTCCCTATGCACCCCAGTCTCCAACCTTGTTCTCTACAACAGTTCTTCTGTACCATAGTCTCTAAACTCTGCTCTCTGTAATGGTCCTTCTGCAGCCCAGTCTCCAAACTCTGCTTTCTGTATCAGTCCTTCTGCACAACAGTCTCCAACCTCTGCTCTCTGCAACAGTCGTTCTGCACCCTAGTATCCAACATCTGCACCACAGTCTTCAACTTCTGGTCTGTGTAACAGTCCTTCTGTACTGCAGTCTCCAAACTCTGCTCTATGTAAGGTCTTTCCGCACCCCAGTTTACAAAATCTGCTCTCTGTAACATTCCTTCTCCAACCCAGTCTCCAACCTCTGCTTACTAAATCAGTCTTTCTGCATCCCAGTCTCCAAACTCTGCTCTCTGTAGCAGCCTTTCTGCACCTCAGTATCCAACCTCTGCTCTCTGCTACAGTCCTTCTGCACCCCAGTTGCCAACCTCTGCTCTCTGGAAGGTTCCTTCTGCACCCCAGTTCCCAACGTCTGATTTCTGCAACAGTCCTTCTGCACCCAAGTCTCCAAACTCTGCTCTCTGTAAGATCCTTCTGCAACCCCATCTCCAAAATCTGCTCTCTGTAACAGTCCTTCTGTACCGCAGTCTCCAAACTCTGCTCCCTGTAACCGTCCTTCTGCACCCCAGTCTCCAAACACTGCTTTCTGTATCAGTTCTTCTGCACCACAGTCTCCAACGTCTGCTCTCTGCTACAGTCCTACTGAACCCCAGTCTTCATCATCTAATCTCTGCAACAGTCCTTCTGAACCCCAGTCTTTAACCTCTGCTCTCTGTAACAGTCCTTCTGTACTGCAGACTCCAACCTCTGTTCTCTGTAATGAACCTCCTGTACCACAGTCTCCAAACTCTGCTTTCTGTATCATTCCTTATGCACCCCTGTCTCCAACCTCTTCTCTCTGCAATAGTCCTTCTACACCCAAATCTCCAACTTCTGCTCTATGCAACAGTCTTTCTGCACCTCAGTATTCAACCTCTGTTCTCTGTAACAATCCTTCTTCACCCTAGTCTCCAACCTCTGCTCGCTGTAATATGCTTCTTTACCCCAGTGTCCAAACTCGACTCTCAGTAACACTTCTTCTGCACCTCAGTCTCCAAACTCTGCTCTCTGCAAAGGTCCTTCTGCAACCCTGTATTAAACCTCTGTTCTTGCAACAGTCCTTCCGCTCCCCAGTCTCCAATCTCTGCTCTTTGTAAAAGTCTTTTTGCACCCCAGTCTCCAATCTCCGCTCTCTGTAACGGTCCTTTGGAACTCCAGTCTCCATCCTCTGCTTTCTTACCAGTCGTGCACCCCAGTCTCCAACCTCTGCTTTCTGCAACAATTTGTCCGCATCCCAGTCTCCTACGTCTTCTCTCTACAACAGTCCTTCTGCACTTCAGTCTTCAACCTCTGCCCTCTGTAAGATCTTCTGCACCCCAGTCTCCAACCTCTGCTATCTTCAACGGTCCTTCTGAACCTCAGTCGCCAACCTCTGTTCTCTGCAACAGTTCTTCTGCACCCCAGTCTCCAACCTCTGCTCTCTGCAATAATCCTTCTGCACCCCAGTTTCCTACGTCTGCTCTCTACAACAGTCCTTCTGCATCCCAATCTCCAACCTCTGCTCTCTGTAACAGTTTTTCTGCACCGCAGTCCCCAACCTCTGCTCTCTGTAGTGGTCCTTCTGAACCCCAGTCTTTAAACTCTGCTTTCTGTATCAGTCCTTCTGCACCTCAGTCTCCAAACTCTGCTCTCTGCAACACTCCTTCTACACCCCAGTCTCAAACCTCTGCTCCCTGTAAGATCCTTCTGCACACCTGTATCCAACCTCTGATCTCTTTAACGGTCCTTCTTCAACCCCGTCTCCAAACTCTGCTTTCTGCAATTGACCTTCTACACCTCAGTATCCAACCTCTACTCTCTGTAACAGTCCTTATGCATCTCAGTCTCCAACCTCTACTCTCTGGAAGATACTTTTGCAAACCAATCTCCAAAATCTGCTCTCTGTAACAGTCCCTTTTCACCTCAACTGAAAATTCTGCTCTCTTCTACGATACTTCTGCACCCCAGTCTTCAACCTCTATTCTCTGCTACAGTCCTTCTGCATCCCAGTCTCCAACCTCTGCTCTCTGTAAAAGTTTTTCTGCACCTAAGTCTCCAAATTCTGCTCTCTGCAACAGTCCTTCTGTAACCCAGTCTCCAACCTCTTCTCTCTGCAACAATAATTCTGCACCCCAGTCTCCAACATCTGCTCTCTGAAACGGTCCTTCCGCACCTCAGTCTCCAAACTCTTCTCTCTGCAATAGTGCTTCTGCACCTGAGTATCTAAACTCTGATCTCTGTAATATCCTTCTGCAACCCAGTCTCCAAACTCTGGTCTTTGCAACAGTCCTTCTGCACCCCAATCTCCAAACTATGGTTTCTGAAACAGTCTTTCTGCACTCCAGTCTCCAACCTCTGCTCTCTGTAAAAGTCCTTCTGCACCTCAGTCTCTATCTTATGCTCTCTGTACCAGTGCTTCTGAACCCCAGTCTCTAACCTCTGCTCTCTGTAACAGTCCTTCTGAACCCCAGTCTCCAACATCTGTTCTCTCCAACAGTTCTTCGGCACCTCAGTCTTAAAATTCTGTTCTTTGCAACGGTCCTTCTGCACCTCAGTCTCCAACCTCTACTCTCTGTAACAGTCCTTCTGCACCTCGGTCTCCAACATCTGCTCTCTGTAAGATCGTTCTGCAAACCAGTTTCCAACTAGTCATTCTGGAGCCCTTCTCCAAACTCTGTTCTTCATAAAAGGCCTTCTGCACCCCAGTCTTCAACCTCTGCTCTCTGTAACAGTCCTGCTGCACCTTGATCTACAATCTCTGCTCTCTGTAAGATCCTTCTGCAACCTTGTCTAACAACTCTTCTCTCTCTTACAGTTCTTCTGCACCCAAGTCTAGAACCTCTGCTCTGTTTAACAGGTCTTTTGCATCACAATCTCCAACCTCTATTCTTTGTAACATTCTTTTTGTACCTCAGTCTCCAACATCTTCTCTCTGCAATGATCCTAACCTCTGTTCTCTGTAAGGTCTTTCTGCACCTCAGTTTCCAAACTCTGCTCTCTGTAACATTCCTTCTCCAACCCAGTCTCCAACCTCTTTTCTCTGCAACAGTCCTTCTACTCCCCAGTCTCCAACCTCTGCTCTCTGTAAGAGTCCTTCGGCACCAAAGTCTCAAACTCTGCTATCTGTATCAGTTCTTCTTCACCATGGTTTCCAACCTCTGCTCTCTGTAACAGTCCTTCTGCACCTCTGTCTCCAACCTCTGAACTCAGCAACCCTACTTTTGCACCCCATTCTCTAACCTCTGCTCTCTGTAACAGTCCTTCTGCACACCATTCTCTAACCTCTGTTCTCTGCAACAGTCCTCCTGAACAACAGAATCCAATCTCTGTTCACCGTTATGGTCCTTCTGCACCCCAGTTTCTAACCTCTGCTTTCTGTATCAGTAGTTCTGCACCCCAGTCTCCAAACTTTGCTCTGTGTAACATTCTTTCTGCACCTCAGTCTCCCAACTCACTTTCTGCGACAGTTCTTCTGCACCCCAGGTTTTAAACTCTGCTCTCTGCAACAGTTCTTCTGAATCCCAGTCTCCAATATCTGCACTCTGAAACAGTTCTTTTATAAACCATTCTCCAACCTCTGCTCTCTGTAACAATCTTCCTATATTGCAGTCTCTAAACTCTGCTCTCTGTAACGGTCCTTCTGCACCCCAGTCTTTAACCTCTGCTTTCTGTATCAGTCCTTCTTCACCTCAGTCTCCAAACTCTGCTCTCTGCAACAGTCCTTCTGCACCTCAGTCTCCAAATTCTGCTCTTTGCAACAGTCCTACTTCACCCAAGTTTCTAACACCTGCTCCCTGCAAAGTCCTTCTTCACCCCAGTCTCCAAAAACTGCTATCTGCTACAGTCTTTCTGCACCACAGTCTCCAATCTCTGCTCTCTGTAAAAGTCCTTCTGCACCTCTGACTCCACCTCTGCTCTCTGCAATGCTTCTTTTGCACCTCAGTATTCAACCTCTACTCTCTGTAAGGGTCCATCTGCACCTCAGTCTCCAACCTCTGCTCTCTGTAAGATCCTTCTTTAACCCAGTCTCCAAACTCTGCCCTCTGTAACAGTCGTTCTGCATCCCTTCAACAAACTCTGCTCTCTGTAACAGGCCTTCTGAACCGCAATCTCAAAATTCTGTACTCTGTAACAGTTGTTCTGCACACCAGTATCCAACATCTGCTCTCTGTAACAATCATTCTGCCCCTCAGTTCCCAGACTCTGACATCTGCAATGGTCCTACTGCACCCCAGTCTCTAACCTCTGCTCTCTGCAACGATCCTTTTGAACCCCAGTCTCCAAACTCTGCTCTCTGCAAAAGTCCTTCTTCACCCTAGTCTCCCTCATCTGCTCTCTGCATCAGTCCTTCTGCACCTCAGTCTGAAAACTCTGCTCTCTGCAAGGATCCTTGTTCACCACAATCTCCAAAATCTGCTTTCTGTAACAGTTTTTATGCATCTTAGTCTCCAACCTCTGCTCTCTTTAGCAGTCATCCTGCACCCCATTCTCCAAACACTGCTCTCTGTAAGATCCTTTCGCACCCAAGTTTCAATACTCTGCTCTCCATAGCATTCTTTCTCCACCCAGTCTCCAACCTCTGCTCTCTTCAAGGGTCCTTCTGCACGCCAGTCTCCAACCTCTGTTCTCGGCAATGATCCTTCTGAACCCCAGTCTCCAAACTCTGCTCGGGGTATCATTTCATCTGCACCTCCGTCTCCAATTTCTGCTCTATGTAAGATCCTTCTGCAACCCAGTCTCCAAACTCTGCTCTCTGGAACAGTCCTTCCGCACCTCAGTATCCAACCTCTGGTCTGTGCAACAGTTCGTCTGCACCTCAGTCTCCAACCTCTGCTCTCTGAAAGATCTTTCTGCACCCCAGTCTCCAATCTCTGATCTCTGTAACAGTCCTTCCTCACCCAAGTCTCCAACCTCTGCTCTCTGTAAAAATATTTCTGCACCTCAGTCTCCAAAATCTGCTCTCTCTAACGGTCCTTCTGCACCCTATTCTCCAACCTCGGGTGTCTGCAAGAGTCCTGCAGCATATTAGTCTCCAAATAATGCTCTCTGCAACAGTTCTTCTGCACCCCGGTCTCCAATATCTACTCTCTGAAAAAGTCCTTCTCCACCCCTGTCTCCAAACTCTGCTCTCGGTAACAGTCCTTCTGTACTCCACTCTCCAAACTCTGCTCTCTGTATCGGTCCTTTTGCACCCCAGTCTCCAACCTCTGCTCTCTGCAACAGTCCTTCTGCACCTCAGTCTCCAAACTCTGCTCTCTGCAGCAGTCTTTCTACACGCAAGTCTTCAACCTCTACTCTCTGCAAAGATCCTTCTGCACCCCAGTCTCCAACGTCTGCTCTCTGCAACAGTCCTTCTGCACCCCAGTCTCCAAATTCTGGTCTCTATAAGATCCTTCTGCACCACAGTTTCCAAACTTTGTTCTCTGTGACATTCCTTCTGCACCCCAGTCTCCAAGATCTACTCTCTGTAACAGTCCTTCTGTATTGCAGTCTCCAAATCTGCTCTCTGAAAGAGTCCTTCTGCAACCGAGTCTCCAAACTCTGCTCTCTGAAACAGTCTTTCTGCAACTCAGTCTACAACTTCTGCTCTCTGTTACAGGCCTTCTGCACCCCAGTCTCAAACAGCTTTTCTCTGTAACAGTTCTTCTGCAACCCAATCTCCAAACTCTGCTCTCTGTAACACTCTTTCTGCTCCCCAGTCTCCAACCTCTCCTCTTAGTAAAAGTCCTTCTGCACCTCAGTCTGCAACATCTGCTCTCAGTAATAATTCTACATTTCCTCGTTCTCCAAACTTTGCTCTCTGTAACAGGCCTTCTGAACTCCAGTCTCCAACCTCTTCTCTTTGGTTCAGTCCTTCTGTACCCCAATAACCTTCAACTGCACTCTGTAACAATCCTTCTGCACCTCAGTCTCCCACCTCACCTCTCTACAACGGTCCTTCTGAACCCCAGTGTCCAAACTCTCCTCTCTGTAACAGTTCTTCTACACCCCAATCTCCAAACTCTATTCTCTGCAATAGTCCTTCTGTACCCCAGTCTCCAACATCTGATCCTCTGCAATAGTCCTTGTGCACCCAAGTTTCCAACCTCTACTCTATGCAACAGTCCTTCTGCACCCAAGTCTCCAACATCTGCTCTCTACAACAGTCCTTCGGCACCACAGTCTCCAAACTCTGCTCTCATTAACATTCCTTCTGCACCTCACTCTGCAACCTCTGCTCTTTGCAACAGTCCTTCTGTACCCCAGTTTTCAACCTCTGCTCTCTGCAACAGTCCTTCGGCACCACAGTCTCCAAACTCTGCTCTCTTAAACAGTCTTTCTGCACCTCACTCTGCAAACTCTGCTCTTTGCAACAGTCCTTCTGTACCCCAGTTTTCAACCTCTGCTCACTGCAACAGTCCTTCCTCACCCAAGTCTCCAAAATATGCTCTCTGTAACAGTCCTTTTCCACTGAAATCTCCAACCTCTGCTCTCTGCAACAGTCCTACTGCACCCCAGTCTCCAACCTCTGCTCTCTGTATCAATTCTTCTGCACCTCAGTCTCCAAGTCTTCTCTCTGCAATGGTCCTTCGGCACCCCACTCACCAACCTCTGTTTTCTACAACACTTCTTCTGCGACCAAGTCTCCAACCTCTGCTCTCTGTAACAGTCCTTCTGTTCCGCAGTCTCCAACCTGTGTTTTCTTTAATGGTCCTTCTATACCCAAGTTTCAAACCTCTGCTTTCTGTATCAGTCCTTCTGCACCACAGTCTCCAAACTCTGCTGCTGTAACAGTCCTTCTGCACATTAGTCTGCAACCTCTGTTCTCCGCAATAGTCCTTCTGCACACCAGTCTCCATCCTCTGCTTTCTGTATCAGTCCTTCTGCACCCCAGTCTCCAAACTATGTTCTCTGTAACAGTCCTTCTCCACTTCACTCTCCAACCTCTGCTCTCTGCAACAGTCCTGTGTCACCCCAATCTCCAAATGCTATTCTCTGCAACATTCTTTCTCCACCCCAGTCTCCGAAATCTACTCTCTGAAACAGTTCTTCTGCACCCCAATCTCCAACCTCTACTCTCTGCAATAGTCCTTCTGCACCCAAGTCTCCAACCTCTACTCTGTGAAACAGTTTTTCTGCACCCCAGACTCCAACATCTGCTCTCTACAATAGTCCTTTTGCACCCCAGTTTCCAATCTCTGCTTTCTGTATCAGTACTTCTGCACTCAAGTCTCTAACCACTGCTCTCTGTAACAGTCCTTCTGCACATCAGACTCCAAAATTTGGTCTCAGCAACAGTCTTTTTCCACCCCAATCTCCAACCCCTACTCTCTGCAAAAGTCTTTCTGCACCCAAGTCTCAAACCTCCTCTCTGTAACAGTCCTTCTCCACCCCAGTCTCCAACCTCAGCTCTCTGTAACACTCCTTCTGTACTGCAGTTTTCAAACTCTTCTCTCTGTAACTGTCTCTCTGCACACCAGTCTTCATCCCATGCTTACTCTATCAGTCCTTCTGCACTCAAGTCCCCAACCTCTGCTGTCTGTACAGTCCTACTGCACCTCAGTCTCCAAATTCTGCTGTCTGCAACAGTCTTTCTGCACCCCAATCTTCAACCTATGCTCTCTGCAACAGTTTTTCTACACCCAAGTCTCCAACCTCTGCACTCCGCAACAGTCCTTCTGCACCTCAGTCTCCAACCTCTGCTCTCTGCAATGGTCTTTCTACACCTCAGTCTTCAACATCTACTCTCTGTAACAGTCCTTCTGCACCTCAGTCTCCAACCTCTGCTCTCTGTAACAGTCCTTATGTTCCGCAGTCTCCAACCTCTGTTTTCGGTAATGGTCCTTCTGCACCCCAGTTTTCAACCTCTGCTTTATGTATCAGTGCTTCTGCACCAGAGTCTACAAACTCTGCTGCTGTAATAGTCCTTCTGCACCTCAGTCTGCAACCTCTGCTCTCTGCAATAGTTGTACTGAACCCAAGTCTCCAAACTCTGCTCTCTGCAACACTCCATCTGCATCCCAGTCTCCAACATCTGCTCTCGACAACTGTCCTACTCACCCTAGTCTCCAACCTCTGCTCTTTGCAACAGTCCTTCTGCACCCCAGTCTCCAACCTCTGCTTTCTGTATCAGTCCTTCTGCACCACAGTCTCCAAACTCTGCTCTCTGTAACAATCCTTCTCCACTTCAGTCTCCAACCTCTGCTCTCTGCAACGGTCCTGTGGATCCCCAATCTCCAAATGCAACTCCCTGCAACGGTCTTTCTCCACCCAGTCTCCAAACTCTGCTCTCTGCAACAGTTCTCTTGCAACCCAATCTCCAACCTCTACTCTCTGCAATAGTCCTTCTGCACCCAAGTCTCCAACCTCTACTCTATGAAACAGTTTTTCTGCACCCCAGTCTCCAACATCTGCTCTCTACAATAGTCCTTTTGCACCCCAGTTTCCAATCTCTGCTTTCTGTATCAGTACTTCTGCACTCAAGTCTCTAACCACTGCTCTCTGTAACAGTCCTTCTGCACATCAGACTCCAAAATTTGGTCTCAGCAACAGTCTTTTTCCACCCCAGTCTCCAACCCCTACTCTCTGCAAAAGTCTTTCTGCACCCAAGTCTCAAACCTCCTCTCTGTAACAGTCCTTCTCCACCCCAGTCTCCAACCTCAGCTCTCTGTAACACTCCTTCTGTACTGCAGTTTTCAAACTATTCTCTCTGTAACTGTCTCTCTACACACCAGTCTTCATCCCCTGCTTACTCTATCAGTCCTTCTGCACTCAAGTCCCCAACCTCTGCTGTCTGTACAGTCCTACTGCACCTCAGTCTACAAATTCTGCTGTCTGCAACAGTCTTTCTGTACTTCAATCTCCAACCTATGCTCTCTGCAACAGTTTTTCTACACCCAAGTCTCCAACCTCTGCACTCCGCAACAGTCCTTCTGCACCTCAGTCTCCAACCTCTGCTCTCTGCAATGGTCTTTCTACACCTCAGTCTTCAACATCTACTCTCTGTAACAGTCCTTCTGCACCTCAGTCTCCAACCTCTGCTCTCTGTAACAGTCCTTATGTTCCGCAGTCTCCAACCTCTGTTTTCGATAATGGTCCTTCTGCACCCCAATTTTCAACCTCTGCTTTATGTATCAGTCCTTCTGCACCAGAGTCTACAAACTCTGCTGCTGTAATAGTCCTTCTGCACCTCAGTCTGCAACCTCTGCTCTCTGCAATAGTTGTACTGAACCCAAGTCTCCAAACTCTGCTCTCTGCAACACTCCAACTGCACCCCAGTCTCCAAAATCTGCTCTCGACAACTGTCCTTCTCACCCTAGTCTCCAACCTCTGCTCTTTGCAACAGTCCTTCTGCACCCCAGTCTCCAACCTCTGCTTTCTGTATCAGTGCTTCTGCACCCCAGTCTCCAAACTCTGCTCTCTGTAACAATCCTTCTCCACTTCAGTCTCCAACCTCTGCTCTCTGCAACATTCCTGTGGATCCCCAATCTCCAAATGCAACTCCCTGCAACGGTCTTTCTCCTCCCAGTCTCCAAACTCTGCTCTCTGCAACAGTTCTCCTGCAACCCAATCTCCAACCTCTACTCTCTGCAATAGTCCTTCTGCACCCAAGTCTCCAACCTCTACTCTATGCAACAGTCCTTCTGCACCCCAGTCTCCAACATCTGCTCTCTACAACAGTCTTTCTGCACCCCAGTCTCCAATCTCTGCTTTCTGTATCAGTACTTCTGCACTCAAGTCTCTAACCACTGCTTTCTGTAACATTCCTTCTTCACTTCACTCTCCAAATTCTGCTCTCAGCAACAGTCCTTCTCAACCCCAGTCTCCAACGTCTGCTCTCTGCAACAGTTTTTCTGCACCTCAGTCTCCAACCCCTACTCTCTGCAACAGACATTCTGCACCCCAGTCTCCAAACTCCTCTCTGCAACAGTGCTTTTGCACCCCAGTCTCCAACATCTGATCTCTGAAACAGTCCTTCTCCACCCTAGTATCCAACCTCTGCTCTCTGTAACAGTCCTTCTGTACTGCAGTTTCCAAACTCTTCTCTCTGTATCTGTCCTTCTTGACATCAGTCTTCAACCCCTGCTTTCTCTATCAGTCCTTCTGCACTCAAGTCTCCAACCTCTGCTCTCTGTACAGTCCTTCTGCACCTCAGTCTCCAAATTCTGCTCTCTGCAACAGTCCTTCGGCACCCCAATCTCCAAACTCTGCTTTCTGCAACAGTCCTTCTACAGCAAAGTCTCCAACCTCTGCACTCCTCAACAGTCCTTCTGCACCTCAGTCTCCAACCTCTGCTCTCTACAATGGTCTTTCTACATTTCAGTCTTCAACATCTACTCTCTGTAACAGTCCTTCTTCACCTCAGGCTCCAATTTCTGCTCTCTGTATAATCCTTCTGAAAAGAAGTCTCCAATCTCTGCTTTCTGTAACAGTCCTTCTGCACCCCAGTCTCCAAACTATGCTCTCTGTAACAGGCCTTCTGCACACCAGTCTCCATCTTCTGCTTTCTTTAACAGGCCTTCTGCACCCAAGGCTCTGAACTCTTCTCTCTTTAACAGTCCTTCTGCACCCCAGTCTCCAACCTCTGCTCTCTGTAACAGTCCTTCTGCACCTCAGTCTCCAAACTCTGCTCTCTGTAAGATCTTTCTGCACCCCAGTCTCCAAACTCTGCTCTCAGTATCAGTCCTGCAGCCCAGTCTTTAAACACTGCTCTCTGTAACAGTTTTTCTGCACCTCAGTCTTCAACCTCTGCTCTCTAGAACACTCCTTCTATACCCCAGTCTCCATAATCTACTCTCTGCAACTATCCTTCTGAACCCCTGTCTCCGACTTCTGCTCTCTGCCACAGTCCTGTGGCACCCCAATCTCCAAATGTTACTCTCTGCAACAGTCTTTCTCCACCCAGTCTCCAACCTCTGTTGTCTGCAACAGTTCTCCTGCAACCCAATCTCCAATCTCTACTCTCTGCAATAGTCCTTGTGCACCCAAGTTTCCAACCTCTACTCTATGCAACAGTCCTTCTGCACCCCAGTCTCCAACATCTGCTCTCTACAACAGTCCTACGGCACCACAGTCTCCAAACTCTGCTCTCTTTAACATTCCTTCTGCACCTCACTCTGCAACCTCTACTCTTTGCAACAGTCCTTCTGTACCCCAGTTTTCAAACTCTGCTCTCTGCAACAGTCCTTCAGCACCACAGTCTCCAAACTCTGCTCTCTTTAACAGTCTTTATGCACCTCACTCTGCAAACTCTGCTCTTTGCAACAGTCCTACTGTAGCCCAGTTTTCAACCTCTGCTCACTGCAACAGTCCTTCCTCACCCAAGTCTCTAAAATATGCTCTCTGTATCAGTCCTTTTCCACTGCAATCTCCAACCTCTGCTCTCTGCAACAGTCCTACTGCACCCCAGACTCCAACCTCTGCTCTCTGTATCAATCCTTCTGCACCTCAGTCTCCAAGTCTTCTCTCTGCAATGGTCCTTCAGCACCCCAGTCTCCAACCTCTGCTCTCTGTAAGAGGCCTTCTGCATCCTAGCCTTCAACCTCTGCTCTCTGTAAGAGGCCTTCTGCACCCCAGTCTCCAACCTCTACTCTCTGCAACTAGCCTTCTGCACCCCAGTCTCTAAACTCTGCTCTCTGCAACATTTCTTCTGCACCTCAGTCTCCAACCTCGCTCTCTGCAACGGTCCTTGTACACCACAGTCTCTAACTTCTGCTCTCTGTAAAAGTCCTTCTGAAACGGAGTCTCCTAACTCTGCTCTCTGTAACGGTATTTCTGCACCCCAGTCTTTAAAATCTTCTTTCTCTATCAGGCCTTCTGCACCCCACTCTTTAAACTCTGCTCTCTGTAACAGTCCTTCTGCACCCCAGTCTCCAAACTCTGCTCTCTGTAACAGTCCCACTGCACCCCAGTCTCCAGCCTCTGCTTTCTGTAACAGTCCTTCTGAACTGGAGTCTCCTACCTCTGCTCTCTGTAACGGTCCTTCTGCACCCCAGTCTCCAACATCTTCTTTCTCTATCAGTCTTTCTGTACCCCAGTCTTTAACCTCTTCTCTCTGCAATATTTCTTCTGCACCCCAGTCTCCAAACTTCACACTTTGTAAGATCCTTTTGCACACCAGTCTACTACCTCTGCTCACTGAAACAGTCCTTCTGCAACCCAGTCTCCAAACTCTGCTCTCTGTAACAATACTTCTGCACCTCAGTCTCCAACCTCTTCTCTCTGCAAAGGTCCTTCTGCACCCCAGTCTCCAACCTCTGTTCTATTCAACAGTCCTACTTGACCCCAGTCTCAAACATCTGCACTGTGTAGCAGTTTTTCTGCACCCCAGTCTCCACCCTCTGCTCTTTGCAACAGTCCTTCTTCACCTCATTCTGAAACCTCTGCTCTTTGTAAGATCCTTTTGCAACCCAGTCTCCAAACTCTGCTCTCTCTAACAGTCCTTCTGCAACCCAGTCTCCAAACTCCGCTTTCTAGAACAGGCCTTCTTCACCCCATTCTGTAACCTCTGCTCTCTGTAAGATTATTCATGAACCCCAGTCTCCAACGTCTACTCTCTGCAACAGTCCTTCTGCACTGAAGTTTCAAACATCTGCTCTCTGCAACAGTGATTCTATAACCCAGTCTTCAACTTCTGCTCTCTGCAAAAGTCCTTCTACCTTCCATTCTCCATACTCTGCTCACCCCAACAATCTTTCTGCACCCCAGTCTCCAAACTCTGTTCTCTATAACAGTTCTTCTGCACCCCAGTCTTCAAACTTTGCTTTCTGTAAAAGTCCGTCTGTACCGCAGTCTCCATACTTTGTTCTTTGTAAGGGTCCTTATGCAACCCAGTATCCAAACTCTGCTTTCGGTATTCGTAGTTTTCCACCCAAGTCCTCACACTCTGCCCTCTGTAACAGTCCTTCTGCAACTCAGTCTGCAACCTCTGCTCTCGGCAAGAGTCCTTCTATACCACAGTCTCCATCCTCTGCTCTCTGGAACAGTCGTTTATCAGCCCAGAATCCAACATCTGCTCTCTGAAACAGTTCTTCTTCAGCCCAGTCTCCAACCTGTGCTCTCTGTAACAGTCCCTCTGTACTGCAGTCTCCAACCTCTACTCTCTGTAAGAGTGCTTTTGCACCAGATTCTTCAACTTCAGTTCTACGTAACAATCCTTCTGCACCTCAGTTCCCAAACTCTGATCTCTGCAATGGTCCTTCTGCACCCCAGACTCTAAACTCTGCTGTCTGCAACCATCCTTTTGCACCATTGTCTGCAAACTCTGATCTCTGCAAAAGTCTTTTTGAACACCAGTCTCCAACATCTGCTCTCTGCAACAATCCTTCTGCACCTCAGTCTGAAAACTCTGCTCTCTGCAATGATCCTTGTGCAACCCAGTCTTCAAACTCTGCTTTCTGTAACAGTCCTTCTGCACCTCAGTCTTCAACTTCTGCTCTCTGCAACAGTTCTTCTGTACCCCAGTCTTTAACATCTACTCTCGGAATCAGTCCTTCTACACCCCTGTCCAAATGCAGAAGAATGAGACCTGAACTATTGCTCACCTGCAAAAAATCAACTCAAAATGCATTTAAGACCCAGGCACTAGACCAGAAATTATGCAGTTTCTAGAAAAAAACAAAGTCAATACTCCAACCTACAGGCAGAGGCAATGACTTTCTCAATAGGATGCCAAAGCTCAGGAGATAACACCAAAAGTTAGCTAATATAATGGCATGAACTTAAGAAGGTTCTGCACAGCAAAGGAGACAATTAGAATATAAAGAGAGAACCTACGGAAAGGGAGATAATCTTTATGAGGGGCTCTTCTAAAAGAGGATGAATATTCAGAATATTAATAAAGAACTCAAAAAACTTAACATCAAACCCACAATTATTAAGTAACCCAATTACATATAACCCAATTACCAAATGGGAAACTAAATGAACCAAACAGACAGGTCTTAGAAGAAAATATGTGAGTGGCCAACAAATATATGAAAATACTTGCAAGTCAAGACTACCCTGAGATTTCATCTCACTTTAGTGACAAAGGCAACCACCAAGAATACAAACAAAAACCAGTGTGACAAGGAGAGAATTGGAGAGAAAGGAGCACTCTCACCCTGTTGGTGGGCATGTAAATCAGCACAACCACCACGGAAATCGGGATGGAGGCTCCTCAGGAGTAGCCATAGACCACCCTGAGACCCAGCTCTACCTCTGCTTGGTATTTATCACAGTGGATCGAAGTCATCATACTATAATGACACATACATGCCCATGAACCAGTCGAGGTGACATCAGTGGACGAATGGATAAAGAACATCTGGTATATGCACACTGGAATTTCATTCACCCATAAAGAAGAACGAAATTATGTCATGCTGGAAGATGGATGGATCTTCAGAACATTAAGGGAAATAAGCAACTCAGAAAGTTAAGGGCCATATGTTTTTCCTCTGTTAAAGCTAGAGGGGGAAAAGGAATGAAAGTTGGGAAGGGAGTCTCATCATGAAAGTTGAAGGAAGATCAGTAGAGTCAAGGCACCAGGGAAGGAGGTGAGGAAAAGGGAAATATTGGAATGATATTGGCCAAAATTCACGGTTATTTTGTGTGCATGTTCAAATATGTGTCCGCAAATCCCACCATTATGGACCACTACAATGCACCAATGAAGTGTGAAAAGAAGAGTTTCACATTACATGGGACAGGCACTATTCTAGGAGGGTGCCCATTTTTTCCCATCTATAAATACCACGATCATTTACCACTGTCAAAAATGTCAACAGATTCGAATGTTCTGATCACTGCTCCACCACATGGCCTCTTCTGCTTCAGGGTCCCCTTATTCACACTGAAACCAGGGAGCCCATTTCAACGATGCCATCTGTTAATGTCTTCCCAGGCTGCCTAGGAGAGCGGCTGTGGGTTTCACAAGGATCTGGTGCTGCCTTCTGAATGCATAGCCACTAGGCCTTGGTGAAGGCTGGTGCTCCAGGTCCTCCTCCAGATCCAGCTGTGAGGCCAGGGAAGGGGTCACATAACACGCCCTCCAACTCCTTATTTATTTCTTCTCACCATCCTCTCCATTATTCCAGGATCATATTGGTCATTGAAGTTAAGCAAACACTGAGTCCAGATTTCAGTGCATCAACCAAAGAGAGACTAATAGCCACTTCCCGTGGCTCAGGAAAATCCTTGGCCCTAACATTTCTGGTGATTACGTCTCTGTGACTGCATTCAAGATGATCCAGCAATATGTACTGACTTCTTTGGTCTAGAAGACTTAAACAAATTCTCTTATATATTCTTAAGGCTCCTATTAACAAAATACAGTAAAATATTTACCTTTTATTTTGGTATGACCCTTATACTCTCCTGGGCTATATTTTATACTCTTACCTGAGGTGTTCTAGGATCAGACCCCAATTAAGAATCTGGTGACAATGTGGGATGATGGATGAGAATCTTAAAGACAATTGGGCTGGGGATGTGGCTCAAGCAGTAGTGCGCTTGCCTGGCACGCGTCCGGCCCGGGTTCGATCCTCAGCACTACATACCAACAAAGATGTTGTGTCCGCTGAGAACTAGAAGATGAATATTAAAAATTCTCTCTCTCTCTCTCTCTCTCTCTCTCTCTCTCTCTCTCTCTCTCTCTCTCTCTCCACTCTCCTCTCCTCTCGTCTCTCACTCTCTCTTAAAAAAAAAAAGGACAACTGCCCAGGTAGAGTCATCATAGGGTCTTCAATTTAGGGAAAGCTAGTCTCTTTGGGGGAGAAGGGGCTTCTTCTGACATCAAATAGGGTTAATGGAGATTTAAGGGTTTAAGGCTCTGAGATTTGTCTAATTTCACTGGTATTTTGCCATTCTAATTAACAGGGTCTCAATCATTCCCCCATTAATGTACTAATTGACATAATAGAGACCTGGAGAAATTGTGGATTTATAATTTTCTCTGTACTTCTGCAATTTGGGGAATTGGATGTTTTATTCTGATATTAACCTTTATCAGTTTCCAGAGAGAAAATATTTCTAATGATCTGAACCTGACTTAAAGGAGGAATATAATGCTTGAACCTATCATTTTCTTTCTGTAAGTCTCCCACTCCAGTCAGTAACAGCAGTCTGTAGTCATGTTGTAATGTTCATTCCCACCCTGAAGGTCGATGGTGTTATTCCAAAGCTCAGTTTTCCATAGACATTTGATTTCAGCCCATGATAACTTAAAGTCTCTGTTGGGTCATTGCACACCAGGAATTATCAGGTCTCTTTTCCCATGGGCTGTGACATCATCATCAACATATTCAATTCCCTCAGGTCAGACATCCAACCTACCTCCTCAGATCTGTTATCTAGAACCATCTCTGATGTAATCCACTATTGTGGTCAGTGCCAACGTGGTCAGCTAGAGATGAAGAATGACTCTTGATGACTTAGGGTAAAGGAAGTTGACACAGAAAAAAGTTATAAAATGGTTGGGAGATCTGGAAGAAAAAAGGAAAATAGGGCAGGTGACACCACCCCATATATGAAACCCTAGCTTCCCTGGAAAGAGACGCTCATTCCACACTACGGTGACCCACATTAAGGAACAGCTGTCTAGGAGCCTAAACTCTGCTCTCTGTAACAGTCCTTCTGCACCTCATATCCAAACTCTGCTATCTGCAACAGTCCTTATGCTTCCCTGTCTCCAACCTCTTCTGTCTGCAAAATTCCTTCTGCACCCCAGTCTGCAACGTGGGCTATGTGTAACAGTCCTTCTGCAGCCATGTCTCCACCTCTGGTCTCTGCAATGATCCTTCTGTACCTCAGGCTTAAAACTCTGCTCACTGCAACAGTCTTTCGGCACCCCAGTCTCCAAACTCTGTTCTGTGTAACAGTCCTTCTCCACCTCAGTCTTCAACCTCTGCCCTCTGCAAAAGTTTTTCTGCACCCCAGTCTCCAACATCTGCTCTCTAAACAGTCCTTCTGGACTTCAGTCTCCAAAATCTGCTGTCTGCAACAGTCCTTCTGAACTCCAGTGTCCAAACTCTTCTCTCTGCAAAGATCCTTCTACACCCCAGTCTCCAACCTCTGCTCTCTGAAAGATCCTTCTGACCCCAGTTTCCAAACTCTGCTCTCTGTAATATTCCTTCTCCACGCCAGTCTCAAACCTCTGCTTTCTGCAACGGTCCTGCTGCACCCCAGTCTCCAACCTCTGTACTCTGCAACACTCCTAATGCTCCTCAGTCTCCAAACTCTGCTCTCTGTAACAGTCCTTCTGTACCGCAGTCTCCAAACTCTGCTCTCTGTATAGGTCCTTTTGCACGCCAGTCTCCAACCTCTGCTTTCTTTGTCCGTCCATCTGGTTGGGAAATCTGGAAGAAAAAAAGAAAAATAGGGCAGGTAACACCATCCCATATATGGAAACCCTAACTTACCGGGAAAGAGAAGCTCTTTCCATGCTACTGTTACCCACATTCAGGAACAGCTGTCTAGGAGCCTGCACACACAGCTCCTGGCACCAAGGAGATTAGTTCCTGCCTCTACAGGGCTGGTTTGCTGCTGCTGCTATGGGATCAAAAGAACCTGCTTTCTTCCTTCTTTTTCTTCCTCTCTGCCTAGTGTTTGGCTGATCTTGACAGAACCTCCTAAAATGCAGGCCTGCAGGCAGGGGAGTGTGGGAAACGAGGTTCTCCTACTTTCTGTCCCTCTGGTGTGGGGAGAACACAGAAGGACAGAGATGGTGCTGAACACCCACACAAGGTGTCCTACACACTTAAACCTGAAAGTGGGAAAAGGGTGTTTGTGAAAAGAGAGGAGAGAAAGGAGTCTCAGAGATTTAAAAAGCGAAAGTTGGAGTTGAAGCTCCAGATACAGACTCTCTAACCAGGTGCCTACAAGTCCCTGGGAGGCATCTTTTTTCAGATGACTGTATACTCCAGTTTGAAGATTGGTCTAGACTTTGATCATGCAAAGGGATGCACACTCTCTAGCCAGCTTCCTCAGGGCACTATGGACCTCATTGCATCTCAGGCTATGAATGACAGGGCTCAACAAGGGGCTCACCACACAGAAGAGCACAGAGACCAGGGTGTCAGTGTCCAGCCTTCTCTGGGGCTGTCATAGTGGAAGTTGGCTGTTCCATAGAAGACCACCATGACAGTGAGGGGGGACGCACAGGATGGACGCAATGATGAGTGCATAGGAGCCTGCAGTGAAGAGGCAGGGGCTCAGGCCCATGGTGGCACTGACAACGTGGTGCGCAGACTCGTTAACAGAGGTGTCTGAGCAGGAGAGCTTCAGGAGAAACGGGGTGTCACAGAGAAAGTGGCTGAACTGTTGGGGCCCACACAGAGTGAGTGTGATAGCCAGTACCGTGTGTGTGACCAAATTCACCAGCCCACACAGCCAGGACCCAGTCACCAGGCCAACACAGACCTTCACACTCATGATGACTGGGTACTGAGGAGGATGGCAGGTGGCCAATCAGCAGTCATACTGGCCACACTGCCAGTAAGAAGCCTTCTGTGCCGTCACTTGTCACCAAGAAAATCTGCGAAACGCAGCCCTCATAAGAAATGGCCTTCTTCTCCCAGAAGAAGTTCAACAGCAGTACTGGGAGGATGGAGGATGTGTAGCAGACGTCCAAGAAGCTCAAATTGCTGAGGAAAAAGTACATTGGAGGGTGGAGAGCAGGACTTACCCTGGTGGCCACTATTATGAGCATGTTCCCCAGGAGAGTGGTCAGGTAAATGACCAGAAAGAGCAAAAAGAACCAGCCCTGTAGGTAGGAGTGGTTGGAAAATCCCAAGATTATGAATTCAGTGACAAATGATTGATTGCTCATTTCCAATGGTATCATAGCTTCAAAACAGAGAAAAAGAGACCATGACGAGAATGGACTGAGAGCACCGCAAACAGGGTTGTTTATCTGCAGCACCATGGCAAATAATATTGTATACAGAGATGCCTGGACTCTGGAAAGAGACGTATAGGAGTGACTTTAGAGAGAGCATAACTTCTCACAGACATTTGCATAGGTGCTCTTTTGTAAGAATAAATGGAGACTTGGTCAAAATGCACAACCAGCTATCAACCCCTGTGTCTCATTGAATCTGCAGTATCTCCCTCCTAACACTGCTTCACTGTGATGAATTTTTTCTTGTATGTCTGTTATTTCAAGTAATAAGTTTTCATTGTGGAAAACTTAGGAAAATGCAGAAAGTTATTCAGAAGAATAGAACAGGTCACAAAATCAAAGCTCTCTTTGCATTCATCCTATTCTACCTCTATCTATCTTTGAAATATCCAAAGCAAAATTTCCCAATATTTTTGTACTCTATTTAGTTGTTTGCCTTGTAATCTTAATTTCCTAACATGAAATTAAGTTAATATCTCCCTTTTTATTGAACATAGAAACCTTCCATTCCATTTACTATCATAAATATTGGAATAGAAGCTTTCATACATATGTATCTGTGATCATCTCTGATTATTTCTTAAAAGTAAAATCATAAGTCACTTGCTTTTACATACATTGATCTATTTTTTTCAGTAGAAACTTTTATTTTTTAAGTTTTATAAGATACAAGAAATTTTGACAAATGATATATACTTAGGTATTTTTCTTCTTTTTATTAAAAGATTTGCCTCACCAAACATTACATTTCCTGAAAAAAAATGATTGATACAATTATTGATTTTCTATAATGTTACCCATGCTAATCCATGATCCATTGTTTTGAACTAAAATTTCTGTTTCTTTTTCAATCTTAAATGAAAAATATTATAGTAAAACAGTAGGCTCTTGGTCCAGATAGATGTGAATTGAAATCCATCTGTTGATCACTAGTTGTTGTTTGTAAAAAAGTCAGCTCATCTCTATTCCTCAGTTTGTTCCTTGCTTAAGATATTAATGATGTCTATTTCAAAACTGCTGAAAAATTTTTGAGATAATATAAGCTATGTGTCTGGAACATTACATTTACTCAATGCCTTTTATCAAGTTAGAAAATGTCTATCCATTTTTTACTAGTAGTTTTTTTTTTTTTTGGTGTATGTGTGCTGGGTTTTGAATTCAGAGCCTTATGCATACTAAGCATTCACTCTACCACTGGACTTTACCCCTAGTTTCATTTAGTTATACTCTTTTTCATAAATCGATGTTGAATTTTCTTATTTTCTCTGCATCTATTGAAATAATATATATTTTTTCTTATTTAGTCTGTTACTATGGAAATTCGGTTGATTGAATTTTTGAATATTGAACCAGCCTTGCATTCTGGGATTGATCTCAATTGACTGTAATGTTATCCTTATTCTATATGGCTGAGTTCAGTTTGTCAATATTGTGCCCTGCTTTCTTTTGTATATTCTATTTTCGCTGTTCTCCAGAGATAATCTATTTCTTGAAGAATTCTCAGCTGTATTCTACTGTTATTTTCAGTCAATGCATGTTAGTGGACTAGTGGGAAACAGAGAAGAGATTTCTGGTGTTTCCACGAAGCCCTGCCTTAGGTACTGTAAACTCAGTCACAGGGATATGGCCTTCACAGTGACTTACTTTCTAGCAATATGGCTGAGCCTAGTTCTTGTTCCTCCCGACGTTAGAAATTTCAGCCTGTTCCTTTCCATAGCTGCAAAGGTTTTCCGTTGAGTGTCCCAATGTAACAGTTTCTGTTACTCTTGCCCTTGAAGATTACAGCTTTTGTTCTATGCAAAAAATCAGGAAATGGGTCTGGGAAAAGTTTTGGCTGCTGTTGCTGCTCTTTGTCTCTCCACCAATCCAAGAAATGATACCGTTAAAGACACTTTCTCAGAACACTTCTTTATCTTCCTGGGAGCATTTGATGGAATCCATGGAGAAAAAGAAAAAATACAAACATCTTATGTCTATAGCCCTCTGGGTCTTTATGCTCTTAAACCAGTCTATACTTAGTCTTTAGCAATCCATTAACTATTTTTTATTTGAGTTTTTTTAAAAAATAAACTCCTATGTATCTAGTGGGTTCTCGCATAGTTAAAAAAATGCCTGGATTATTTTGGTTGCTTATCTCTCCCCAGACTTCGGTTAGTTGTTTGCCTTATACTCTTCATCCCTAATAAGTCAAGGAAAGTCACTAATTTGCATTTTCTTCTGCTGTTTTTGGTTATAATAATGATGAAAACAACATGCTTTCTAGCTATTTCGATAGATACTCAAGGTGAAATTTGAAGTCTATACACTTACTTTTCAAAAAGGGGATATAGCTTCATGGTAGAGTGCCACTGGGTTCAATCCCCAGTACTTCAGAAAGTAAGTAAGTAAGTAATTAAGTAAGTAATTAAATTGATAAATAGAAGTGAAAGCATTTTTCAAGATGATTTTTAACTCAGGATTGGTTGGAACCACATCTAAATATTTTTATAGGTCTCTAAGAGATTAGTATTTTCTCCCATTTTTTGCATTTCTCTACTTCTTTTTACCACAGTGATAGTCCAGGACATATCACATTTTACAAGTGACATCAGTTGTTTCCTGATCACGATCTGTTTGAAGCAGTGAATGTGATTGGTGGGTGCATTCGGTCTGTATCACATATACAAAGCCTTGCTCACCATGATGGATGGGCGTATGCATGTGTGTGTGTATGTGTGTGTGTGTGTGTGTGTGTGTGTGTGTGTGAGTGTGTGTGTGTGTTATTGGTTGTGGGATTGATCTTGACTGAGAACACTGTCTTATAGTTAGTGGGATGGCAAGTTGGCATCTCAGACAACATTGATGGCAGAAATCTCAAAGAATATAGCAGGAATCTGCCATCTAAGGCTCAGCAAGCTCAGAACACTTGGTTATCCTAATTGCTAAAAATGGAAAGACCCTCACTATTGAGCTTCTCTGAGAGCTTCATCACACTGGGGCGGGAGGAGGGAGCCCATTTCCATAGAGATATACCCTGTTTCTATAGAGACTCCAGCTAGGCTTCAAGGGGCTGGTGGGATAGTACCAGTGGATGCTGCCAAGGCCTGGGTCATTCTGAGGAGCCTCCTACTAGAGGGGAGGTGGCAGGGTGTCAGCCTATGGGGCCGGGACTAGGCTCTGTGAAGCTGTGTCAGGCCTGATTTCTAAGCAAGGTACTTGGCAATAGAAACCTCTGAAAATGTCCCACCCCCCACCATGCCATGGGCCACCAGAGAGCCCAGGTGTGTCTCTGGAAGCCAGGCTTGGGTATGAGCATGGACATCAATTATTGCAGAGTATCAACAATAGGGGCCCATAAATCTCTTTCAGGTGAGTGCAGATTGAAAACAGGGACATCTGGAGGGAGATAGACTGGGTTTTAGAAAATCATCAGATCTCTAGGTCTAGAACACGCAGATAGACCCACTCATGGAATTGTGCGTAGGAGTCCAAGGAGCAGGGGTCGTTAACTGTGAAAGCTGGTTCCCCAGGTTTTAGACACACCTGTTTAGTTCAAAAGAGTGATGTGAGTGGTAAAACAAGATCAGAATGAAGTGGTCTGTATCTGAAGACGTGCTGTGTTGAAGGAGGGAGAAAATCTCTGAAGCCCTCATGGAGAAGGATATGGAGAACTTTAAAGTCCTAGTTGAAGAGGACATGGTATAGACAACAAATCAGTTTGGGCAGGCTGGCAAGCTGGTGGGATCACTCAGGAAAACAGGAATATGTGAGAAATAGCAGATGTAGAGGAGGATTTGGTGGATTGGATTTGAGTACTGTTGAATGTGAGTTATCTGTGGGATAATCACGTGGAAATGCCCTTCACAGACAGCCTAGAACTGCAGTTGTAGATTTGGGAGTCATTGTCTTGAAGGCAACTGTTAGAGCAAAGGGTGAATATGAAATCCCCCAGGAGAATAGAGAAAGTAGAGAAGGAAATTAAGAAAGTAGGGATTCTTGTGATACTTGGTGTTCACAAAAATTGTAGTTAAAGTTTATCCAGAAATGACTAAAAACATCACACTATCTAGGTCAGTTGTAGGTATCGCTTTCTATAAATAATTTCCCTAAAGAAGAGGAAATACAATAAATCAACTTTGAAATGGAGCTGGAAGCTACATGTACTTGACCTTTCTTACGTTCTCTGTTTTCTCTATCAACTACCTGGATGAACTTCAAGTCATTTAGAAATCAGTGACATGTACTTTCTTTTAACTCCCCGTATCAAAAAGATCAATATGACAATCTCTTTTATAGGTAGATATCTAAATGTTTTTAGAAAACGAAATAAAATTCTACATAGAAGGCAGTTCCAGCAGATTTTACTATGGGAAATTGGTACATGGTCTGTGGATGTGTAAAAGGGAAAACTAAACGTAAATTTTCAGAGATTTAAAAATACAATCTCTGAAGTTATGCATACTGCTATTGTAAAGGTCTTAAATATAAAGGTCATTTCAGGAGGGACAATTTCATGGGGCATTAAAAAAAATCCCAATGTATGTTTATATAATTTTATCTACATATATGTGTTTTCTTGGTTTTACTGGCTAATTTATTGTAGAACACGGGTGTGGGGTAGATTGAAGGGTGATACCCAAATAATTTTCCTTATCCTCTATGTTCTTTATTAATGTAGGGCATTAGATTGAATCGTCATCATGGTCACCATTAGAATCCATTATTAACAATCATAACTCATGAATGACACTTTGTGACACAATATGTACTTGCTCCTTAGAATTTATATAATGCAGCATAGGAATTAGATCAACTTAATAGTAAACCCTCTGCTCTGCAATGATAATAACCATAATCATCATAATCATCTAGGGAATATTTCATAGAAAAATAATTTGAGTGTGAGTCTTCTTAGATTGCTTCAATACACATAAATGCCTGACTTTAAAAACCTTGTTTAATGTAGTTTAAAAGTGGCATGTTTTCTGTAAAAATTAGATTGAATTTTGGATAATCAATTCTATCAAAATCAGTGAATTTCTTTGAAAAGATGAATTTTTACATACCCGAATCCAATGAGGATTTTTCAAATTGAGTAACGAATAGAGACACACATTAGATAAAAATACCTAACACTTATTAAATGCCTATAAGACTTTTACATGCATTAACTTATTTGGTTTACACAACAACCTATAAGATAACCTATTATCCCCATTTTACAGAAAAATAAATTGAAATTAATGCACAATATATTAATGCAAGTAGGGAAACATCAATGAATCCCTTTAATTTGCATAATGTACATTAATTTGTACATTTAATATGTATTAACAATTATGATTTAAAAAACAGAAAAGAAATTGACTCAGAACATTTATCATGTAATAATTATTATTTGTAGTGATACTTTGTTACTTGATGATAATACCATATATTAGTAAACTGTCTTATTATATTCAATGCCCAGACATTCTTGTCTTTGGTTCTAATAATTCATTGCACATGATTAATAGGCCAACACAGCTTTCATTAAAATTCCAAATCTCAGGGCCTTAAGAAGCTTAAAGTATTTAAATTTCAATAGAAAGTCGGTGGTTCAGTTAAGCACAACTAATTTAAAAATCTAAATATAAACAAAATAAAATAAATAAGTCTAGAATCTTAAAAGAATAACTTTTTTTTTTTTTTGCTTTGGCAATAAATGAAATGTTTTTCTGACAATTTTAGGGATTCATTTCCTCAAACAAAAAAAAAAATGGGCATGACCAAAAGGAGGAAGAATGGTGTGATCATGAAAACCCTTATGCACATCAGAGAAACAGTGATTCCTATTTGATCTCAATAGCACAAGCAAAGTTTAAATTTTTAAATCCAATTTTCATGTTGCCCAGTAAATTGCTTAAAACACACACACACACACACACACACACACACACACACACACACACACAGTACAAGATCAATTTATTAAGAAAAAATATCTGAATAATTTCAGGTGCTTGTGGCAATGTGAATTTATTACTGTGATCTATGAGCTATCTGGCCTAGCCCAGAGTTGTCCTCATATCCTTCCATGTGGTGTGGGTGCTTGGAGCCGAGGAAAAGATCAGAGGTCATTGTGCAGAACAGTTGGCCTCAGTCAGTGAATTCCAAGTGTTCCCAGTGATGCCTGTCCAAGGACACACATTGGGGGAGGCTGGGCTCTTTCACCTAACATGCAGGGATGCCCTTAGCCCTAACTGGTAGGTTTAAAATCTTAACAAATTCACCAGGAATAAGCCTCCCTCCTGTCTTGTAGATTCAGCACTCAATTCAGCATTTAACATCTCTTTCAGTTCTGTTTCTTTGGGGCCAGGTTGTAGGGGGGCAGTTACCAGAGATTGAACTCAGGGGCTTGACCACTGAGCCACATCCCCAGCCCTATTTTATATTTTATTTACAGACTAGGTCTCATTGAGTTTCTTGGTGCCTTGTTTTTGCTGAGGCTGTCTTTGAACTCACTATCCTCCTGCCTCAGCCTCCTGAGCTGCTGGGTTACAGGCGTGCACCACTGTGCCAGCTCTTTCAGTTCTTTTTATTTCACCTGGGCTTCTTCTAGCATAAAGGGGAAAGGGAAGACAAATTATTACCTCTTACGATATGTCAGAGCCTTCTAGTTGTAAAATTCTTCAAAATAAAAAATTCTCTTTTTTATTTAGGATTTTAAAATTTCTTTTCTTGGTAGTGGTTAGTTTCAATTCAAACCAATTTCGTTCCTATACAGGGTCTAATTTAGTCCTAAGCCAGATCTACTAAGAAAATCAAAGAGGATAAGATCTGATCCCTGTCCTTCTGCACCCCTCCCCTGACTCATGCAATGGCAAGGCCTTACTGAGGTGGATGGCGCAAGGCGTCCATCCTCTGGAGGAGTGCAGTATGTTTCTGGAAATGGGCTGATTTGTTTTTGTATTCCTTTAATAAGTATAGTTTTAATTTATCATATGACCATTAAATATAAAGGAATAATCATGACTTTCCCAATTAATGCAACTACTTCTAAAGCATAGATATGTTTGCTGTAAATGCAATGACTCAGCTGTGGAGTGTAAATTGTTAATGTCTAAAGAAAAACTCCCTGTATTCCTGTCAAAGAAGTTTTTCAGAAATTAAATTAAAATCTAGAGAAGGAAAATTAATGTTAAGAAGATAGATTAGTGCTTAGTACTGGGCAACTTGTTCTTGTTCCTGTGCTCAATGGTTTGTGCTCTTACTTTTGTTTGATTAAAAGTAATAACAAATCAACTACTTGCCATAACCATGGCACCGGTTCCAGTCAGTAAGTCAAGAAAGAATAGTCAAGGTATAGGTCAATAGTTTGGGACATTTGTAACTATTATTAAAAGTTAACTAAGCAGAAACAGCTCAAAGCAAAACTCGCACTGAAAGTACAAATGCTTGCTTATGCATAAGCCAAGATACATTCTTCTATTCTAATTGTAGCTACGTAATATTTTGTTTTGTTTGAATAATGATTCCTGTTTTGTAACCACAAAGTAGTGTAAGCCTGCCAAAATGAAAAGTATATATGATCAACTTCACAAGTAAAGATTGGGATCAACACCTTCACTTTAGTGTCTGTGTTGTTTCTCCATCCCCTCTTTCGCTGACTCCTCACCATCCATTACTCTCCTAAGACTCCCTGTTTGAGCTGGTCTCCGACACTGTCCTTAATCCAACTTACAATCTAATGGGAAGATGAACTCAATATGTGCAGGAAACTTGGTAACAATTCTATGTAATCTACAAATTATCATTATTTTCCCTTAGTGTTTGCTTGGGCAGCTCTGGGAATGGAGCACTTAATACTTGTCAAAGCCCCTCATTCCATCTTTAATATGCGCTCCTCCAGGTCCTAGTTTGGCCTTTCAATTGTGTTCTAAACACTAGGGCAACACCTTGTGTAAATGTGCACTCAGTAAAGGTTTGAAGAATGAAGAAGGTCTGTCAAGTACATCCATGGAGCAGAGTTTTTAAAAGATTCTTTAAAAACGGTACTGTGTGGGACCTAAAGGATCTAACAGAGACTTGACAGAGGCGAGAGGACATTTATGTTTATTGGTTCTGGTGCAGATATCTTGCTGAAAAAAATAAAGTCTCTGTGGGCATAAGTGAGGCAGCATAGCCCAGCGGCTTGTGAGGAACTCAGTGTCTCCTGTCTCCTAAACATATCCCTTATGGAGACCATCAGCTCAGTTCCCACAGAACAAGCAGCTCTGCATCTTTCTTTCCCAATCAGTCATCTCAAAGTCAGGTGACCGAGAATGAAGTCACTTATGAGTGACCCCAAAATATAATATTTCTAAAGGAGGGGGGTTGTGTATGAAGTAGATTACTCACAAGCTTCAGGGATTTATTACAGTTAATAAAATGCTTGCAAATCCCCTCCCCAAGCATCCATGTGTTGTAAGATAAAGATGAAAACCCCTAGTTAGTGAATGAATACGTTTCTAAACATAACTTCTTCTACAATAATAAACAGATATTTTGGTAGGTCTGTTGTTATGCTATATTGTATCATAATGGGAATATGTCCTTATACTTTCTCTCTAAAAATTATTTCTTTTTTTTTCCCATCAAAAGCAGAGGATTAACACTTAGCATTATCTAAGGGTGCAGAAGAATCGTGGAGAGCAGAGGTTTCAGACTGAGGTACAGGTGGACTTTTACAGAGAGCAGTGATTGGAGAGTGGGGTGTAGAAGGACTGTTACAGAGAGCAGAGTTTGGAGACTCAGGAGCAGAAAAACTGTTACAGGAAGCAGAGTTTGGAAATTAAGGTGCTGAAGGACCGTTACAGAGAGCAGAGTTATGATACTGCGGTATAGGACTCTTACCTAGAGCAGAGGTTGAAGACTGGAGTGCAGAAGGACTCTTACATAGAGCATAGGTTGGAGACTGAGGTGCAAAGGATAGATACAGAGAACATATTTTGGAGACTGGTGTTCAGGCAGACTGATACAGAAAGCAGAGTTTGGAGACTGGGGTGTAGAAGGACCTTTACAAAGAGCAGAGGTTGGAGACTGCGAAACAGAAGGACTGTTACAGAGAACAAATCTCAGAGACTGGAGAGCAGAAGGACTGTTGCAGAGAGCTTAGGTTGAAGACTGGGGTAGAAAAGGAATGTTATAGACAGCAGAGTTTGGAAACTAGAATGCAGAAGGATCTTATAGAGAGCAGAGTTTGGAGACTGTGGTGCAGAAGGACTGTTACTGAGAGCAGAGGTTGGAAACTGGGGTCCAGAAGGATCGTTGCAGATAGCTGAGTTTGGAGACTGAGGTGCAGAAGGAGTGTTGCAGAGAGCAGATGTTGAAGACTAGGGTGCAAAAGGAATGATGCAGAGAGCAGATTTTAGAGACTGGGGTGCAGAAGGACTGTTACAAAGAGCAGAGGTTGGAGACTGAGGTGCAGAAAGACTGTTACAGATAGCAGAGTTTGGAGATTTGGGTGCAGAAGGACTGTTACAGAGAGCATAGGTAGGAGACTGGGGATCAGATAAATCTTACAGAGAGCAGAGTTTGGAGACCGGGGTTCAAAACAACTTTTGCAGACAGCAGATGTTGGAGACTGGGGTGGAGAAGAATCGTTGCAGAGAGAAGAGGTTGGCGACTGGGGTGCAGAAAGCCTGTTATAAAGAGCAGAGTTTCGAGATTGGGTTGCAGAAGTCCTGTTACAAAGAGCAGAAGTAGGAGACTGTTGTGCAGAAGGACAGGAACAAAGTGCAGAGTTTAAAGACTGGGTTGCAGAAGGATCTTACAGAGAGTAGAGTTGGGAGACTGAGGTGCAGAAGGACTGTTACAGAGAGCCGAGGTAGGAGACTGGGGTGCAGAAGGGTCGTTGCAGAGAGCAGAGTTTTAAGACTGAGGTGCAGAAGGACTGTTGCAGAGAGCATATGTTGGTAACTAGTGTGCAGAAGGACTGTTTTAGAGAGCAGAGATTTTAGACTAGGGTGGAAAAGTCCTGTTACAGAGAGCAGATGTTGGAGACTCAGGTGCAGAAGGACTGTTACAGAGAGCAGAGGTTGGAGACTGAGGTGTAGAAGTACTGTTACATAGAGCAGAGTTTGGAGACTGATGTGAAGAAGGACTGTTAAAGAAAGCTGAGGTTGGAAATTAGGGTGCAGAAGGACCATTACAAAGACCAGAGTTTGGAGACTGCGGTATAGAAAAACTGTTTCAGAGAGCAGAGGTTGGAGACTGGGGTGTAGAAGGAATGTTACAGAGAGCAGAGGTTGGAGACTGGGGTGCAGAAGGATAGATACAGAGAGCAGAGGTGTCAGACTGAGGTGCAGAAGGACTGTGGCAGAGAGTAGGGTTTGGAGACTGAGGTGCAGAAGGACTGTTACAGAAAGAAGTGGTTGGAAATTGGCATGCAGGAGGACCGTAACAGAGACCAGAGTTTGGAGACTGCGGTATAGAAAAACTGTAACAGAGAGCAGAGGTTGGAGACTGAGGTGCAGAATAATAGATACAGAGAGCAGAGGTTTGAGACTGGGTTTTAGAAGGATCCTACAGAGAGCAGAGTTTGGAGAGTGAATTGCAGAAGGACTGTTACAGAGAGTAGAGGTTGGAGACTGAGGTGCAGAAGGACCGTTGCAGAGAACAGAGTTTGGAGACTGAGGTGCAGAAGGATTATAACAGAGAGCAGAGTTTGGAGACTGGGGTGCAGAAGGACTGTTGCAGAGAGCAGAGGTTGGAGACTGGGGTGAAGAAGGACTGTTGCAGAGAGCAGAGGATGAAGACTGGGCTGAAGAAGGAATGTTGCAGAGAGTAGATGTTGGAGACTGAGTTGCAGAAGGACTCTTAGAGAGAGCGGAGCTTGGAGACAGGGGTGCAGAAGGACTGTTGCAGAGAACAGAAGTTGGAGACTGAGGTACAGAAGTCCTGTTACATAGAACAGAGGTTGTAGACTGGGTTGCAGAAGGATTGTTGCAAATAGCCGAGCTTGGATACAGGGGTGCAGAAGGATCTTATGTAGAGCAGAACATAGAGGCTGAGGTACTGAAGGACTGTTGCAGAGATCAGAGGTTGGATAATGGGGTGCAGTAGGATCATTGCAGAGAACAGAGGTTGGAGATTGGGATGCAGAAGGATCATTGCAGAGAGCAGAGTTTGGAGACTTGGGTGCAGAAGGCCTGTTACAAAGAAAAGAGGTTGAAGACTGGGGTGCAGAAGGACTTTTATAGAGAGCAGAGTTTCGAGATTGAGTTCCTGAAGTATCTTACAGAGAGCAGAGGTTGGAGACTGAGGTACAGTTAGACTATTACAAAGAGCAGTGCTTGGAGACTGGGGTGCAGAATAATCATGCAGAGAGCATAGGTTTCAGACTGAGGTGCAGATGGACTGTTACAGAGAGCAGATGTTGGAGACTGAGATGCAGAAGGATAGATACAGAGAGTAGAGATTTGAGACTGAGTTTTAGAAGGATCCTACAGAGAGCAGAGGTTTGAGAGTGAAGTGCAAAAGGACTGTTACAAAGAGTAGAGGTCGGAGACTGAGGTGCAGAAGGACCGTTGCAGAGAACAGAGTTTGAAGACTGAGGTGCAGAAGGATTGTTATAGAGAGCAGAGTTTGGAGACTGGGGTGCAGAAGGAGTGTTGCAGAGAGCAGAGTTTGGAGACTGGTGTGAAGAAGAACTGTTGCAGAGAGCAGAGTTTGGAGACTGGGGTGCAGAAGGACTGTTACAGAGAGCAGAGGTTGGATACTGAGGTGCAGAAAGAATTTTAGAGAGAGCAGAATTTGGAGACTAGGGTGCAGAAGGATTGATACAGAAAGCATAGTTTGGAGTATATGCTACAGAAAGACCTTTACAGAGAGCAGAGTTTGAAGACTGCAGTATAGAAGTACTGTTGCATAGAGAAGAGGTTGGAGACTGAGGTGCAGAAGGATAGATACAGAGAACAGAGGTTGGAGAATGCGGTTCAGAAAGACAGATACAGAAAGCAGAGTTTGAAGACTGGGGTGTAGAAGGACTGTTACACAGAGCAGAGTTTGGAGACTCAGGTGCAGAAGGACTGTTAGAGGAAGCAGAGTTTTGAAATTCGGGTGCAGAAGGATTTTTACAGAGAGCAGATGTTGGAGACTGTGGTATAGGACTGTTATCCAGAACAGATGTTGGAGACTGGGGTGCAGAAGGACTCTTACATAGAGCACTGTTTGGAGACTGAGGTGCAGAACGATAGATACAGAAAACAGACGTTGGAGACTGGGGTTCAGACAGACTGATACAGAAAGCAGAGATTGGAGACTGGGGTGTAGAAGGACGGTTACGAAGAGCAGAGGTTCGAGACTGCTGTACAGAAGGACTGTTACAGAGAGCAGATGTTCGAGACTGGTGAGCAGAAGGACTGTTGCAGAGGACAGAGGTTGGAGACTGGGGTGGAGAAGGAATGTTACAGAGAGCAGAGTTTAGAAACTGGAGTGCAGATAGACCTTACAGAGAGCAGAGGTTGGAGACTGTGGTGCAGAAGAACTGTGCAGAGAGCAGACTTTGGAGACTGGGGTCCAGAAGGATTGTTGCAGAGAGCAGAGTTTGGAGACTGGGGTGAAGAAAGATGTTACAGAGAGAAGAGTTTGGAGACTGTTGTGCAGCAGGACTGTTGCAGACAGCAGATGTTGGAGACTGGGGTGGAGAAGAATCATTGCAGACAGAAGAGGTTGGAGACTGTTGTGCAGAAGTACTCTTACAGAGGGCAGAGTTTAATGACTTAGTTGCAAAAGGATCTTACAGAGAGCAGAGTTGGGAGACGGAGGTGCAGAAGGACTGTTAGAGAGAGCACAGGTAAGAGACTGAGGTGCAGAGGGACTGTTACAGAGAGTAGAGATTGGATACAGGGGTGCAGAAGCATCTTACAGAGAGCAGAATTTGGAGACTGAGGTGCAGAAGGACTGTTGCAGAGATAAGAAGTTGGAGAGTGGGGTGCAGTTGGATCACTGCAGAGAGCAGATTTTGTAGACTGGGTTGCAGATTGCCTGCTACAGAGAGAAGAGTTTGGAGACTGGCTTGCAGAAGGCCTGTTACAGAGAGGAGAGGTTGGAGACTGAGGTGCAGGTGAACTGTTACAGAGAGCAGTGTTTGGAGACTGGGGTGCAGAAGGATCGTGAAGAGAGCAGAGGTGTCAGACTGAGGTGCAAAAGGACTGTTACAGAGAGCAGAGGTTGGAGACTGAGGTGTAGAAAAACTGTTACAGAGATCAGAGTTTGGAGACTGAGGTGCAAAAGGACTGTGACAGAAAGCAGAGGTTGGAAATTGGGGTGCAGAAGGACCGTTACAAAGACCAAAGTTTGGTGACTGCGGTATAGAAAAACTGTTACAGAGAGCAGAGTTTGGAGACTGGGGTTCAGAAGGAATGTTACAGAGAGAACAGGTTGGAGACTGAGGTGCAGAAGGATAGATACAGATAGCAGAGGTTTGAGACTGGGGTTAAGAAGGACCGTTACAGAGAGCAGATGTTGGAGACTGGGGAGCAGAAGGACTTTTGCAGAGGACAGAGTTTGAAGACTGGGATGCCGTAGAACACTTGCAGAAAGCAGAGGTTAAATACTGGGCTGAAGAAGAAATGTTACAGAGAGACGAATTTGGAAACTGGAGAACAGGTTGGAAACTGAGGTGCAGAAGGATCTTACAGAGAGCAGAGTTTGGAGACTGTGATGCATAAGGACTGTTGCAAAGAGCAGAGATTGGAGACTGAGGTGCAGAAGTCCTGTTACATAGAGCAGAGCTAGAAGAAAAGGGTGAAGAGGATCTTACAGAGAGAAGAATTTGGAGACTGAGGTCCAGATAAAGTATTGTAGAGATCAGAGTTTGGAGACTGGGGTGCAGTAGGATCATTGTAGAGAGCAGAGTTTGGAGACTGGGGTGCAGAAGTATCGTTGCAGAGAGGAGAGTTCAAAGACTCAGGTGCAGAAGGACTGTTACTGAAAGCAGAGTTTCAAAATTGGGCTGCAGAAGGACCATTACAGAGAGCAGAGGTTGGAGACTGTGGTATAGGTCTGTTACGGAGAGCAGAGGTTGGAGACTGGGGTTCAGACAGACTGATACAGAAAGCAGAGATGGAGACTGGGGTGTAGAAGGATCGTTACAAAGAGCAGAGGTTGGAGACTGCGGTACAGAAGGACTGTTACAGAGAGCAGATCTCGGAGTCTGGGGAGCAGAAAAACTGTTGCAGAAGACATAGGTTGCAGACTGGGGTGGAGAAGGAATGTTACAGAGAGCAGAGTTTGGAAACTGGAGTACAGAAAGATCTTACAGAGAGCAGTGGTTGGAGACTGTGGTGCAGAAGGACTGTTGCAAAGAGCAGACATTAGAGACTGGGTTCCAGAAGGATCGTTCAAGAGAGCAGATTTTAGAACCTGGGGTGCAGAAGGACTGTTACACAAAGCAGAGGTTGGAGACTGAGGTGCAGAAGAAGTGTTAGAGAGAGCAGAGTTTGGAGACTGGGGTGCAGAAGGACTGTTACAGAGAGTAGAGTTTGGAGACTGGGGTTCAGATAGATCTTACAGAGAGCAGAGTTTGGAGACTGGAGTTCAAAAGGAGTGTTGCAGAGATCAGATGTTGGAGACTGGGGTTGAGAAGAATCGTTGCAGAGAGAAGAGGTTAAAGACGTGGGTGCAGAATGTCTGTTACAGAGAGCAGAGGTTGGAGACTGTTGTGCAGAAGGACTGTTACAGAGTGCAGAGTTTAAAGACTGTGTTACAGAAGAATCTTCCTGAGAGCAGAGTTGGGAGACTGAGGTGCTGAAGGACTGTTACAGAGAGCAGAGGTTGGAGACTGGGGTGTAGAAGGGTGGTTGCAGAGAGCAGGGTTTTGAAACTGAGGTGCAGAAGATCTGTTTTAGAAAGCAGATGTTGGAGACTGGGGCACAGAAGGACTGTTGCAGAGAGCAGATTTTGGTAAATCGGGTGTAGAAGGACTGTTGTAGAGAGCAGAGGTTGGAGACTGGGGTGCAGAAGGACTGTTACAGACAGCAGAGGTTGGAGACTCGGATTCAGAATTTCTATTACAGAGAACCGAGGTTGCATACAGGGGTGCAGAAGGATCGTACAGAGAGCAGAATTTGGAGACTGAGGTGCAGAAGGACAGTTGCAGAGATTAGAGGTTTGAGACTTAGATGCAGTAGGATCATTGCAGAGAGCAGATGTTGGAGACTGGGGTGAAGAAGGATCATTGCAGAGAGCAGATATTGGAGACTGGGGTTCAGAAGGCCTGCTACAGAGAGAAGAGTTTGGAGACTGGTGTGCAGAAGGCCTGTTACAGAGAGGAAAGGTTGGAAACTGGGGCACAGTTTGGAGACTGGGTTGCTGAAGGATATTACAAAGAGCAGTGTTTGGAGACTGGGGTGCAGAAGGATCGTGAAGAGAGCAGAGGTGTCAGACTGAGGTTCAGTAGGACTGTTACAGAGAGCATAGGTTGGAGACTGAGGTGTAGAAACACTGTTACTGAGACCAGAGTTTGGAGACTGAGGTGCAGAAGGACTGTAACAGAAAGCAGAGGTTAAAAATTGGGGTGCAGAAGGACCGTTACAGAGACCAGACTTTAAAGACTGCGGTGTAGAAAAACTGTTACAGAGAGCACAGGTTGGAGACTAGGGTGCAGAAGGAATATTACAGAGAGCACAGGTAGGAGACTGATGTGAAGAAGGATAGATACAGAGAGCAGAGGTTTAAGACTGAGGTTCAAAAGACTGATACAGAAAGAAGAGTTTGGAGACTGGGGTGCTGAAAGACCATTATGGAGAGCAGAGTTTGGAGACTGGGGACCACAAGGACTGTTTCAGAGGACAAAGTTTGGAGACTGGGGTGCCGCAGGACACTTGCAGAAGGCAGAGGTTAAAGACTGGGGTGTAGATGGAATGTTACAGAGAGCAGAGTTTGGAAACTGTAGTGCAGAAGGATCTTACAGAGAGCAGAATTTGGAGACTCTGGTGCAGATGGAGTGATACAGTAAGCAGAGTTTGGAGACTGTGGTTCAGACGGACTGTTGCAGAGAGCAGAGTTTGTAGACTGAGGTGAAGAAGCACTATTACAGAGAGCAGAGGTTGGAGAATGGGGTGCAAAAGGCCTGTTACAGAGAGCAGAGGTTGGAGACTGGGGTGCAGAAGGACTGTTACAGAGAGCAGAGATTTGAGACTGGGGTCCAGAAGGATCCTTGCAGAGAACAAAGTTTTCAGACTGAGGTGCAGAAGGACTGTTGCAGAGAGCAAAGTTTGGAGACTGAGGTGCAGAAGGAGTGCTACAGAGAGCAGAGATTGGAGACTTGGGTGCAGAAGGACCGTTACATAGAGCAGATTTTTGAGAGTGCACCACAGCAGGTCTGTTACAGAGAGCAGAGTTTGGATACTGTGGTGGAGAAGGACTGTTGCAGAGAGCAGAGGAAGGAGACTAGTGTGCAGAAGGATCTTTTTGGAAAGCAGAGTATTGAGACTGGTGTTCAGAAGGATTGTTACAGAGGGCAGAGTTTGGATACTGGGTTGCAGAAAAATCTTACAAAGGGCAAATTTTGGAGACTGAGGTGTAGAAGGACTGTTACAGAGAGTAGAGGTTAGAGACTGAGGTGCAGGAGGACTGTTGCAGAAAGCAGATGTTAGATACTGGGGTGCAGAAGGACTTTTTCAGAGAGCAGATGTTGGAGACTGAGGTGCAGAAGGATTGTTAGAGAGAGTAGAGGTTGAATACTGGGGTTCAGAAGGACCATTGCAGATATCAGAGTTTGGGAACTGAGGTGAAGATGGATCGTGTAAGAGAGCAGAGTTTTCAGACTGAGGTGCAGAAAGACTGTTGCAGAGAGAAGATGTTGGAGACTGGGGTGCAGAAGGTTCGTTGCAGAGAGCAGAATTTGGAGACTAAGGTGTAGAAGGACTGTTGCAGATAGCAGAGGTTGGAGACTGGGGTGTAGAACGACTGTTGCAGCGACCAGAATTTGAGACAGTGGTGCTTAAGGACTATGGCACAGAGCAGAGGTTGGAGACTGAGATGCAGAAGGACAGTTACAGAGAGTTGAGGTTGGAGACTGAGGTACAGAAAGATTGTTACAGAGAGTAGAGGTTGGAGACTGGGGTGAGGAAGGACTGTTGCAGATAGCAGAGTTTTGATACTGGGGAGTAGAAGGACTTTTGCAGAGAGAAGTGCTTGGAGACTGGGGTGCGAAAGAACTGTTGCAGAGAGCAGAGGTTGGAGACTGAGGTGCAGAAGGATTTTTACGGAGAACATAGGTTGGAGACTGGGGTGCAGAATAACTGATATGGAAAGTAGAGTTTGGAGACTTGGGTGTAGAAGGAACGTTACAGACAGCAGAGGTTGGAGACTGCGGTAAAGAAGGACTGTTACAGAGAGCAGAGTTTGGAGCCTGGGGTGCAGAAGGACTGTAACAGAGAGCAGAGTTTGGAGACTTAGATGCAGAAGGACTGTTATAGAGAGCAAAGTTTGGAGACCGGTGTGAAGAAGGATCATACAGAGAGCAGAGGTTGGAAACTGGTGCAGAAGGACTGTTGCAGAGAGCAGTGGTTGGAGACTGAGTTGGAGAACGATCATTGCAGAGAGAAGAGGTTGGAGACTGGGGTGCATTAGGCCTGTTACAGAGAGCAGAGTTTGGAGACTGTGGTGCAGAAGACCTGTTACAGAGAACCGAGTTTGGAGGATGGTGTGCTTATGGATTGTTACAGATATCAGAGAATGGAGACTAAGGAGCAGAAGGATTGTTACAGAGAGCAGAGATTGGAGACTGAAGTGCAGAAGGACTCTTACAGAGAGCAGAGACTGGGCTGCAGAAGGATCATTGCGGAGAGCAGAGGTCAGATTATGAGGGTCAGAAGGATCGTTGCAGAGAGGAGAGGTTGGAGACTGGGGTCCAGAAGACAGTTACAGAGAGCACCGATTGAGACTGGGGTGCAGAAGAAATGTTGCAGAGAGCAGAAGGTGGAGACTGGGTTGCAGAAGGACTCTTACTGAGAGCAGATGTTGGAGACTGGGGTGCAGAAGAACTGATACAGAAAGCTGACGTTTGAGACTGGGGTGCAGAAGGACCGTTACAGAGAGCAGAGTTTTGAGTCTGCGGTACAGAAGGACTGTTACAGAGAGCAGAGTTAGGATACTGGTGTGCAAAAGGACTGATCCAGAAAGCATAGGTTGGAGAATGGTGTTCAGAAAGCCTGTTACAGAGAGCAGCGGTTGGAGACTGAGGTGCTGAAGGTTCATTACAAAGAGCAGAGGTTGGACACTGAGGTGCAGAAGCACTGTTACAGAGAGCAGAGAATGGAGACTGAGGTGAAGAAGGATCATTGCAGAGAGAAGAGGTTGGAAACTTGGTTGCAGAAGGCCTGTTACAGAGTGCAGAGTTTGTAGAGTGGGGTGCAGAAGGTTTGTTACAGAGAGCAGAGGTTGAAGACTGAGGTGCAGAAGAATAGCTACAGAGAGCAGAGGTTGGAGACTGAGGTGCAGCACGACATTTACAGAGAGCACAGGTTGGAGACTGGGGTTCAGAAGAAATGTTGAAAAGAGCAGAGTTTTGAGTCTGGGGTGAAGAAGGACTGTAGCAGAGAGTAGAGATTGGAGACTGGAGTGCAGATGGACTGTTGCAGAGAGCAGAAGTTGGAGACTGGGATGCAAAAGGATCCTTGCCGACAGCAGTGGTTGGAGACTGGAGTGTAGAAGGATTGTTGCAGACAGAAGAGCTTGGAGACTGGGGTGCAGAAGGATTGTTACAGAGAGCAGAGGTTGGATACTGGGGTGCCGAAGGACTGTTACAGAGAGCAGAGTTTGCAGAATGGGGTGCCGAAGGACTGTTACAGATAGCACAATTTCGAGAATGGGTTGCAGAAGGATCTTAAAGAAAGCATTTTGTAGACTGAGGCTCAGAAGAACTGTTACAGAGAGCAAAGTTGGAAACTCATGTGCTGAAGGATTTTTGCAGAGAGCCGAGTTTTCAGACTGAGGTGCAGAAGGACTGTTTCAGAGAGCAGATGTTGGATCCTGGGGTGCAGAAGGACTGTTACAGAGAGCAGAGTTTGGAGACTGGGGTGCAGAAGGATCGTTGAAGAGAGCATAGGTTGGAAACTGGGGTGCAGAAGGCCTGTTACAGAGAGCAGAGATTGAAGACTGGTGTGCAGAAGGACTGTTTTAGAGAGCAGAGATTGGAGACTGAGGTGCAGAAAGACTGTTAAAGAGAGCAGAGGTCAGAGACTGAGGAGAAAAAGGATTGGTACAGATAGGAGAGGTTTGAGACTGAAGTGTATAAAAACTGTAACAGAGAGCAGGGGTTGGAAACTGGGGTGCAGAGGGATCGTTGCAAAGAGCAGAGGTAGGAGACTGGGGTCAGAACGACAGTTACAGAGAGCACAGTTTGGAGACTGGGTTGCAGAAGAAATGTTGCCGTGAGCAGAGGTTGATTGGAGACCGAAGTACCGTTACAAAGAGCAGAGGGTGGAGACTGGGGTGCAGAAGGAATGTCACCTAGAGCAGAGTTTGGAAACAGGGGTGTAGAAGGATGTTACAGAGAGCAGAGGATGGAGACTGGGATCAGAAGCACTGTTGCAGAAAACAGACGTTGGAGACTGGGGTGCAGAAGGATCGTTGCAGACAGCAGAAGTTGGAGACTGAGGTGCAGAAGGATCGCCACAGAGAGCAGAGTTTGGAAACCAGGTTGCAGTAGGATAGTTACAGAGAGCACAGTTTAAAGACTGGGTGCAGAAGATGTTGCAGAGAGCAGAATTTGGAGACTGGGGTGCATAAGGACTGTAGCAGAGAGCAGACGTTTGAGACTGGGGTGCAGAATGACTGCTGCAGAAAACAGAGGTTGGATACTGGGGTGCAGAAGGGCCGAAGCAGAGGGATGAGGTTGGAGACTGAGGTGCAGAATGACTGTTACAGAGAGCAAAGTTTGGAAAACGGGGTGCAGAAGGATCTTACAGAGAGCAGAGGTTGGAGACTGGGATGCAGAAGGACTGTTGCAGAGAGAAGAGGTTGAAGACTGGGGTGCAGAAGGCCTGTTACAGAGAGCAGACTTTGGTGACTGAGTTGCAGAAGACCTGTTACAGAGAGCAGATGTTCGAAACTGGGGTGCAGAAGGATTGTTACAGATTGCACAGTTTGGAGACTGGGGTTTAGAAGGATTGTTGTAGACAGCAGAAGTTTCAGACTGAGGCTTAGAAGGTCTGTTACAGAGAGCAGAGGTTGGAGTCTGAGGTTCAGAAGAACTGTTTCAGAAAGCAGAGGTTGGCAATTGGGGTGAAGAAGGACCTTTATAGAGAGTAGAGGTTGGATACTGCGGTATAGAAGGACTGTTACAGAGAGCAAAGATTGTAGACTGGGGTGCAGAAAGACTGTTACAGAGATCAGACATTGAACACGGAGGTGCAGTCGGATTGTTACAGAGAGCATAGATTGGATACTGGTGTTCAGAAGGACCATTACAGAGAGCAAAGAATGGACACTGAGTTGCAGAAGGACTTTTACGCAGAGCAGAGGTAGGAGACTGAGGTGCAGAAGGATCGTCTCAGAGAGAAAAGTTTGGAGACTGGGGTGCAGAAAAACTTTTACAGAAAGCAGAGTTTGGCAATTGGGGAGCAGATGGACCGTTACAAAGAGAAGAGGTTGGAGACTGCGATACAAAAGGACTTTTACAGAGAGCAGAGTTAGGAGACTGGGTAGAATAAGGATCATTGCAGAAAGCAGATGTTTGAATCTGCGGTGCAGAAGACTGTTACAAAGAGCACAGGTTGGAGACTCGGGTGTAGAAAAAATATTGCAGAGAGCAGAGTTTGGAGACCTGGGTGCAGAAGGACTGATACAGAGAGAAGAGGTTAAAGACTGTGGTGCAGAAGGATCTTACAGAGAGTAGAGGTTGGAGACTGGGGTTCAGAAGGACTGTTGCAGAGAGCAGAGGTTGGAAACTGGGGTGCAGAAGGACTGTTAAAGATAGCACAGTTTTGAGACTGGATTGCAGAAGGAACTTACAGAGATCATCTTGGAGACAGAGGTGCAGAAGAAGTGTTACAAGAGCAGAGGTTTAAGACTGGGGTGCAGAAGGATTGTTGCAGAGACCAGCGTTTTCAGACTGAGGTGCAGAAGTACTGTTGCAGAAAGTAGATGTTGGTCCTGGGGTGCAGATGGATCGCTGCAGTGAGCAGAGGTTGGAGACTGAGGTGCAGAAGGACTGTTGCAGAGAGCAGAGGTTGGAGATTGAGGTGCAGAATGATCGTTTCAGAGAAAAGAGGTTGGAGACTGGGGTGAAGAAGGCGTGTTACAGAGAGCAGAGGTTGGAGACTGGGGTGCTGAAGGCCTGTTACAGAGAGCAGAGCTTGGAGACTGGGGTGCAGAAGGACTGTTACAGATATCACAATTTATAGACTGGTGTGCAGAAGGATATTATAGGGAGCAGAGTTTGGAGACTGAGGTGCAGAAGGACTGTTACAGAGTGCAGAGTTTGGAGACTTGGTTGCAGAATGATTGTTGCAGAGAGCAGAGTTTTCAGACTTAGGTGTAGAAGGACTGTTGCAAAGAGTAGATGTTCGAGAGTGAGGTGCACAAGGACTCTTTCAGAAAGCAGAACTTGGAGTCTGAGGTGCAGAAGGATTCTTGCAGGGAACAGAGTTTGGAGACTGGGGTGCAGAAGGACTGTTACAGATATCTCAGTTTGGAGACTGGTGTGCTGAACGATATTTTAGAGAGCAGAGTTTGGAGACTGAGTTGCAGAAGGACTGTTACAGAGAGAAGAGGTTGGAGACTGGGTTGCAGAATGATTGTTGCAGAGAGCAGAGTTTTCAGACTTAGGTGCAGAAAAACTGTTGCGGAGAGCAGATGTTGGAGACTGAGGTGCAGAAGGACTCTTTCAGAGAGCAGAACTTGGAGACTCGGGTGGAGAAGGATTGTTGCAGGGAGCAGAGGTTGTAGACTGGGGTGCAGAAGGACTGCTATAGAGAGCAGAGGTTTTAGACTGGGGTGCAGAAGGCCTGGTACAGAGAGCAGAGCTTTGACACTGTGGTGCAGAATGATTGCTGATAGCTGGTGAGCCTCCTTCTGGACACCTTCTTTTCCGCACAGTCCATCAGGCCCTCTCTCCTCACCCTTCTCTCTTTGGCTTTGTGAGCACCTGTGACTTCCACAGTCACTCTAAGCCATGACTCCCAGGCCATTCTCCTGTGAATCTGTACCGCTGGCTCCTGGAATCTTCTTGGGGAGACCCCGCAGGTACCCAGACTCCAGGCCCAACCTCCTTCCCTGCTTTCCTCTCCCCAGACACGCTCCTTCTCATTTTTTTTATATTTTAATGAGTGATCCCACTGCCACTCAGCTACCCCACAGACCAGGTGCCCTCTTGTGTCCTTGTCACCAGGACTTTACAGTGCTTCACCCAGGGCTCCTCTTCAGAGCTTTTCCCCAAGCTCCAAATGTCACATCTTCAGTTACCAGATATTTCCTTTTAATCTTGTTTTGGCACCAGATTACTCTCCCAGACTACATGAAGGTATTCTAACAGAAGCACATGGACTGTAGGGACTATTATGGCTTAGCAATAAGGTATCCCTCAACCAAAAGCTCAGGGTCAGCCACAGTAGCAGTGTTCAGAGGTGAAATGATTAGACTGTGAGACTTGTGACCTAATCTGTGGATCCATCCATTTTGTGGGTTAATTATCTGAAAAGCCCACTGTACTTAGAGGAGTGTGGGCAGGTGGAGTGTGGCTGGGGACATGCCCTGCGAAATCACATCTTATCCCCTGCGAACTGTCTCCTCCTGTCTCCTCCCCCGCCCCAACCTTCTGGCTGCCATGATCTAGGGATGCTTCCCCCCTTGTTTCCTTCCACCTCGGCATCCCACCTCATCTCAGGCTGGCAGCAATGGGTCAGCTGGCCCCAGACCAAACCTCCAAGCCAGGAGGCCACAGTGCATCTCTCCCTCCGGGTTGTTCTGGTCAGGTTGTGGTAACTGTGGCAACCGTGGACTGACCCAGGGAGTAGGTGTTATAAGTGGATTGGACCCACAACCATTTCCTAAATCCACAGATTCTGTCATTTTCAGAGCTCAAGACATTTCCTTCTGGATGACCTGTTTCCAGCCTGCCCTCACCTAGAATGTGGTCTACTAGTGATTATTGGGATTCTCCAGCCGTCCTGGTCCTGCCCATTTGCACACCACAGCTAGCTCCTAGGCAGCCAGACCCATGGACCTCCTGCTGCCCACTGAGGAGAGAAGAGAGATTTTATGAGGACCCTGTTAGAAGTCCACTCTTATTTTTTTTTAAAGACCACACTCAGAGGGCATGTTTCAGGCAGTCCTTCACATGCGTCTTTGAGAAATCAGACTCACAATGATTTTTGTGATTCTCTCCCAGGATCCAATAACCACCGCTCTAGTCCCTACTTCTCTGAGATCAACTTTTTAGCTTCCACAAAGAAGTGAAAAGCTGCTATTTCTCTTTATGTGTCTGGCTTATTTCACTTAATATAATGTCTCCCATGAGCTAGTTTTAAATAGAAACTGCACAAGAAATTCTTTTATGTCAGATTTAAATTTGATTCTGAAGAGATAATTCGAAATGGTCACATATGTTTATGTAGGAAAATGTTCATTAAAATATATATAGGACTGGAGATGATCTGAATGTTTAGCCAAAGGGGAGAGATTAAGTTTATTTAAGAGAGATGTAAGTTTATTGATCATCTCAATAGATGCAGAAAAAGCATTTAACAAAATATAGCACCCCTACCTGTCAAAACAGTAGAAACACTAGGGACAGAAGGAACTTTGTAAAAGCATTGTAAAAGCTATCTTTGCTAAACACAAGACAGCATCATTCTAAGTCGAGAAAGATTGAAAGCATTCACTCTAAAAACTGGAAGAAGACAGGGTGCCCCCTCTTTCACCACTTCTATTCAACTTCATCCTTGAAATTGCCAGAGCCATTGGACAAAAGAAAGAAATTAAAGGTATACAAATAGGTCAAGAAGAATTCAAATCTCACTCTTTGCTGATAGGATAATGTCATCTTCTTAAATTTTTTATTAGAGCATAATAGTTGTACATAGAAGTTGGGTTGATTTGGAAAAGATCCTATGTGCATGGAATCTGATTTACTCCATTCAGTCCCCACCACCCATCTCCCTCCCCTTCCCAGCCCCATTGTCCTTTTTCTACTGATCTTTCTTTGGGTCATTTATCTGTTAATTTCTGACTGGTGCTTTCTACATATACATACAGGTGCAGTCCCCTGTTTTAGACTTCCATGTGCACATAACACGATCTGCTTAAAGACTTTTCACATTTCCTTCCTTCCCAAACCTCTCCGCCCTCTCATTCTCTTTCTACTCCACTGATCTTCCCTGTATACTTAAGATAGCCAGTCCAACCCCACTTCATCAACTTCTTTTCTCTGTTTTGCTCTGGCCTTGATAATTTCAGCATTGTACAGGAATAGTTAACTTCTGCCTTTCCAAACACAAAGATCAAGATTGATGTAAAATGAGAAAAACTCTACATTGGAAAACACTGAAGGAAACACCGACTGCTTCTGCAGATGATGACTCTGCTTTGTAGATTTTTTTCTTAACATTTGCAATGAAAATGAACTTCTCCAAAAATCCTATGTTTACATAAAAGGACAACAGGAGACAAAGATTAGTGAGACAGTGAGAAATGACTTCACACCATAATGAGGTCTAATGGCTTTCTGTTGGCTTTTAGCAATTCTCTGGTTACTCCCACCCACCATCAACCCTGCAAATGTGTGTGGCTCCATGGGTCTGATTCCATAAGACCAGTCCCACAGGTTATCAGTCTCCTAACCCTAACCCTAACCCTAACCCTAACCCTCACCCTAACCCTAACCCTAACCCTAACCCTAACCCTAACCCTAACCTCTGCTCTGCTCTCTTAAACAGTCCTTCTTCACCCCACTCTCCAACCTCTGCTCTCTGTAACAGTCCTTCTGCACCTCAGTCTCCAAACCCTGCTCTCTGAACGAAACTTCTACAACCCAGTCTCCAAACTCTGCTCTCTGTAACAGTCCTTCGGCACCCCATTCATCAACCTCTGCTCTCAGCAACGGTCCTTATGCACCTCAGTCTCCAAACTCTACTCTGCGCAAAAGTCCTTCTGTACCCCAGTCCCCAACCAAAGCTCTCTGAAAGATCATTCTGCTCACAAGTCTCCAAACTCTACTCTCTGTAACAGTCTTTCTGCACCTCAGTCTCCAACCTATACTCTCTGTAACAATCCTTCTGCACATTAGTCTTTAACCTTTGCTCTCAGCAATGGTCCTTTTGCACCCCAGTCTCATACTTCTGTTCCCTGCAACAGTCCTTTTGCACCACAGTCTGCAACATATTCTTTCTGTAACAGTCCTTCTGTACTGCAGTCTCCAACGTCTGCTCTTTGTAACGGTTCTTCTGGACACCAGTCTCTCACCTCTGCTTTCGGTATCAGTCCTTCTGCACCCCAGTCTCCAACCTCTGCTCTCTGTAACATTCCTTCTGCACCTCAGTCTCAATCTCTGCTCTCTGTATCAGTCCTTCTGCACCCCTCTTTTAAACAGTACTTCGGCAACTCAGTCTCCAACAACTGCTTTCTGCAACAGTCCTTCTGCACACCAGTCTCCAAACTCTGCTCTCTGGGACAGTCCTTTTATACCCCCGTCTCCATAATCTGCTCTCTGCAACGATCCTTTTGCACCCCAGTCTCCAACCTCTGCTCTCTGGAATGGTCGCTCTGCACCCCAGTCTCCAACCTTATTCTCAACAACAGTTCTTCTGTACCGCAGTTTTCAACCTCAGTTCTCTGTAAGGGTCCTTCTTCACCACAGTCTCCAAACTCTGCTTTCTGTATCAGTGCTTCTGCACCACAGTCTCCAAACACTGCTCTCTGTAACAGTCCGTCTGCACCTCACCCTGCAACCTCTGCTCTCTGCAACAATCCTTCTGCACCCCAGTCTTCAAACTCTGCTCTCTGTAACAGTCCTTCCATACTTCAGTCTCCAACGTCTGCTCTCTGTAACGGTCCTTCTGCACCCGAGTCTCCAAACTCTGCATTATGTATCAGTCATTCTGCACCCCAGTCTCAAACCTCTGCTCTCTGTAGCAGTCCTTCTGCACCTCAGACTCCAAACACTGTTCTCTGCAACAGTCCTACTGTGCCCCAATCTCCAACCTCTGCTCTCTGCAACAATCCTTATGCACCTCAGTGTTCAAACTCAGCTCTCTGTAAGATGCTTCTGAAACCCAGTCTCCAACCTCTGCCTTCTGCAATGGTCCTTCTGCACCGCAGTCTTCAAACTCTGATCTCTACAATAGTTATTCTGCACCCCAGTCTAAAACCTCTGCTCTCTGTAACAGTCCTTCTGTACCGCAGTCTCCAAACTCTGTTCTCTGTAATGGTTTTCCTGCACTACATTGTCCAACCTCTGCTTTTTTTTGCACCACATTCTCAAAACACTGCTGTCTGTGTCAGTCCTTCTGCACCTCAGTCTGCAACCTCTGCTCTTTGCACCCCAGTCTCTATATTCCGCTCTCTGTCACATTCCTTCTGCACCCCAGTCTCCAACATCTGCCGTCTGCAACAGTCCTTCTCCAACCCAGTCTCCAAACTCTGCTCTCTGCAACAGTCCTTCTACACCCCAGTCTCCAACCTCTGCTTTCTGTATCACTCCTTCTGCACCACAGTTTTCAAACTCTGTTCTCTGTAACAGTCCTTCTGCACCTCACTCTGCAACCTCTGCTCTCTGCAAAAATCCATCTGCACCCCAGTCTTCAACCTCTGCTCTCTGTAACAGTCCTACTGTACTGCAGTGTCCAATCTCTGCTCTCTGTAACAGTCCTTCTGCACCCGAGTCTCCAAACTCTGCGTTATGTATCAGTCATTCTGCACACGAGTCTCTAAACTCTGCTCTCTGTAACAGTCCTTCTGCACCTCATACTCCAATCTCTTTTCTCTGCAAAATTACTGCGGCGCCCCTGTCTCTAACCTCTGCTCTTTGCAACAGTCCTTCTGCTCCTCAGTTTCCAAACTCTGCTCTCTGTAGGATCCCTCTGAAACCCAGTATTCAAACTCTGCTTTCTGCAATGGTCCTTCTGCACCTCAGACTCCAACCTCTGTTCTCTGAAACAGTGCTTCTACACCCCAGTCTCCATAATCTGCTCGCACCAACGATCCTTCTGCACCCAAGTCTCCAACATCTGCTCTCTGCAACAGTCCTTCTCCACCACAGTCTCAAACCTTTGGTCTCTGCAACAGTCCATCTGCACCCTAGTCTCCAACCTCTGCTTTCTGTATCAGTACTTCTGCACCCCAATCTCCAACCACTGCTCTCTTAACAGTCCTTCTTCACCTCAGTCTCCAAACTCAGCTTTCTTCAACCTTCCTTCTGCACCCCAGTCTCCAACCTCTGCTCTCTACAACGATCCTCCTGCACCCTAGTCTCAAACCTCTTCTCGCTGCAACAGTCTTTCTGAAACCCAGTCTCCAACACCTTCTGTCTGCAACAGTTCTTCTGTACCTCAGTCTGAAAACTCTGCTCTCTGCAATAATCCTTCTGAAGCCCATTCTTCAACCGCTGTTCTCATTAACAGTCCTTCTGTACCTCAGTCTCCAACCTCTGCTCTATGCAACAGTCCTTCTGCACCCCGTCTCCAACGTCTGCTCTCTGCAACAGTAATTCTACACCCCAGTCTCCAACCTCTGCTCTCTGCAACAGTCCTTCTACACCCCAGTCTCCATACTCTGATAGCCCCATCGATCCTTCAGCACCCCAGTCTCCAACCTCTGGTCTGTATATCAGTTCTTTTGAACCCCAGTCTCCAACCTCTGCTCTCAGTAACAGTCCTTCTGTTACTGAAGTCTCCGTCCGCTATTCTCCGTAAGGGTCCTTATGCACCCCAGTATCCAACCTCTGCTTCCTGTATCAGTCGTTTTGCACCACAGTCTCAAAACTTTGCCATCTGTAACAGTCCTTCTGCAACTCAGTCTGCAACCTCTGATCTCTTCAAAAGTCCTTCTGCATCCCAGTCTCCATCCTCTGGTCTCTGCAAAACTAATTTTGCACCCCAGTCTCCAACATTTGCTCTCTGCAACAGTCCTTCTCCACCCCAGTCTCCAAACTCTGCTCTCTATAACAGTCCTTCTGTACTGCATTCTCCAACCTCTGCTCTGTGTAAGGGTACTTCTACACCCGAGTCTCCAACCTCTGCAGTCTGTATCAGTCCTTCTGCAGCCCAGTCTCCAACCTGTGCTCTGTGTAACTGTCCCTCTGCACCTTAGTCTCCAACCTCTGCTCTCTGCTACAGTCCTTCTAGACCCCAGTCTCCAAACTTTGCTCTTTGTAACAATCCTTCTGCACCTCAGTCTCAAACCTCTGCTCTCTGCAACGGTCCTTCTGCACCTGAGTCTCCAACTTCTGCTCTGTATCAGTCCTGTACGCCTGTATCACACATATGCTCTCTGTAACAGTCCTTCTTCACCTCAGTCTTCAACCTCTGCTCTGTGTAACAGTCCTTCGGCACCCCAGTGACCAACATCTGCTCTCCGCAACAATCCTTCTGCATCCCAGTCTCCAAACTCTGCTCTATGTAACAGTCCTTTTGAACCTCAGACTCAAAACTCTGCTCTATGTAAGATCCTTCTGCAACCCAGTCTCCAAACGCTGCACTCTGTAACAGCCCTTCTGCATCCCAGTCTCCAACCTCTCCTCTCTGTAACAGGCCTTCTGTACCCCAGTCTCCAAACTCTGCTCTCTGTATCAGTCCTTCTACACGCCAGTCGCAAACATCTGCTCTTTGTAACAGTCCTTCTGCATCTCAGTCTCCTACATCTGCTCTCTGCAAGAGTCCGTCAGCACCCCAGATTCTTACTTCTGGTTTCTGCAACAGTCCTTCTACACCCACGTCTCCAACATCTGGTGTGTGCAACAGTCCTTCTGCACCCCAGTCTAAAAACTCTGCTCTCTGTAACAATCCTTCTGTGCCTCAGTCTTCAACCTCTACTCTCTGTAACAGTCCTTCTGCACCTCACTCTCCAACATCTGCTCTTTGTAAGTTCCTTCTCCAACCCAGTCTCCAAAAACTGCCCTCTGTAACAGTCCTTCTGCACGCCTTCTCCCAAATCTCCTCTCTGTATCAGGCCTTCTGCACCCTAGTCTCCAAAGTCTGTTCTCTATAACAATCCTTCTGCACTGTAACAGTTCTGCTGCACCTTGGTCTACAATCTCTGCTCTCTGTAAGATCCTTCTGCAACCTTGTCTAAAAACTCTGCTCTCTGTAACAGTCTTTCTGCACCTCATCCTCAAAACTCTGTTCTTTCAACACTCATTCTGCACCCCAGTCATCAACCCGTACTTTCTGTAACAATCCTTCTGTACCGCAGTCTCCAAACTCTTCTCTCTGTAACGGTCCTTCTGCACCCCAGTCTCCGACCTCTGCTTTCTGTATCAGTCCTTCTGCACCCCAGTCTACAATCTCTGCTCTCTGTAACAGTTTTTCTGCACCTCATATCCAAACTTTGCTATCTGCAACAGTCCTTATGCACCCCAGTCTCAAACCTCTGCTGTCTGCAAATTTCCTTCTACACCCCAGTCTGCAACGTGTGCTCTGTGTAACAGTCCTTCTGCAGCCAAGTCTCCATCTCAGTCTTCAACCTCTGCTCTATAAAAGAGTCCTTCTGCACCCCAGTGTCCAACATCTGCTCTCTACCAGTCCTTCTGCACTCCAGTCTCCAACATCTACTCTCTGCAACAGTCCTTCTGCACCCCAGTGTCCATACTCTGCTCTCTGCAACGATCCTTCTGCACCCCAGTCTCCAACCTCTGCTTTCTGAATGATCCCTCTGACCCCAGTTTCCAAACTCTGCTCTCTGTAATATTCCTTCTCCACGCCAGTCTCAAACCTCTGCTTTCTTAAATGGTCCTGCTGCACCCCAGTCTCCAACCTCTGTACTCTGCAACACTCTTTCTTCTCCCCAGTCTTCAAACTCTGCTCTCTATAACAGTCATTCTGTACTGCAGTCTCCAAACTCTGCTCTCTGTAAAGGTCCTTTTGCACGCCAGTTTCCAACCTCTGCTTTTATTCTCTGTTCTTCTGTACCTCAGTCTCCAACCTCTGCTCTCTACAAAGTCCATCTGCACCCCATTCTACAATTTCTGCTCTCTGAAACAGTCCTTCTGAAAAACAGTATCCAACATCTGCTCTCTGAAAAAGTCCTTGTTAACCCAAGTTTCCAACCTTTGCTCTCTGGAACAGTCCTTCTGTACTGCAGTCTCCAACTTCTGCTCTCTGCAACGAACCTTCTGCACCCTAGTCTCCAACATCTGCTCTCTACAAAAGTCCTTCTGCACCTCAGTCCGAAAATTTCGCTCTCTGCAACAATCCTTCTGCACCCAAGACTTCAACATCTGCTCTCTGTAACAGTCCTTCTGCACCTCAGTCTCTAAACTCTGCTCTATATAAGATTCTTCTGCAACACAATCTCCAAAATTTGGTCCCTGTAACAGTCCTTCTGAACCTCAGTCTCCAACCTCTTCTCTCTGTAACACTGGATCTACAACTCAATCTGAAACCTCTTCTCTCTGCAGGATCGTTCTGAACCCCAGCCTACAACCACTGCTCTCTGTAACAGTTCTCCTTCACCTCAGTCTCCAAACTCTGCTCTCTGTAAGATCCTTTTGCCACCCAGTCTTTTAACTCTGCTCTCTATAACAGTCCTTCTGCACGCCAGTCTTCTCCCTCTGCTCTCTTTAACAGGCCTTCTGCACCCTACTCTCCAAACTCTGCTCTCTGTAACAGGCCTTCTGCACCCCAGTCTCCAAACTCTTCTCTCTGCAACGATCATTCTACACCTCAGTCTCCAACATCTGCTCTCTGTAAGATCTTTCTGCAACCCAGTCTCCCAACTCTGCCCTCTCTAACAGTCCTTCTGCACACCTTCTCAGAACTCTCCTCTCTGTAACAGGCCTTTTGCACCCTAGTCTCCAAAGTCGGTTCTCTGCAACAGTCCTTCTGCAACCCAGTCTCCAACCTGTGGTCTCTCCAGCAGTCCTTCTGCACCTCAGTCTTAAAACGCTGTTCTCTGCTACGATCCTTTTGTACCTCAGTCTCCAACCTCTACTCTCTGTAACAGTTCTTCTGCACCTGGGTCCCCAACATCTGCTCTCTGTTAGATCCTTCTTCAACCCAGTCTCCAAACTCTGTGATCTGTAACAGTCATTCTAGTGCCCTTCTCCACACTCTGCTCTCCATAACAGGCCTTCTGAACCCCAGTCTCCAACCTCTGCTCTCAGTAACAGTTTTTTTGCAACTCAGTCTCCAAATTCTGCTCTCTGCAATGATCAATCTGCACCCCAGTCTCGAACGTCTCCTCTCCTCAACAGTCCTTCTGCACCTTAGTCTCCAAATTGGGCTCTCTGCAACAGTTCTTCTACACCCCAGTCTTCAACCTCTGCTCCGTGTAACAGTCCTTCTGCACCCCAGTCTCCAACCTCTGCTCTCTGTAACAATCCTTCTGCACCCCAATCTCCAACCTCTGCTCTCCGTAACAGTCCTTCTGCACCATATTCTCCAACCTCTGCTCTCTGTTACAGTCTTTCTATACCGCAGTTTCCAACCTCTGCTCTCTGTAACGGTCCCTCTACCCCAATTTCCAACCTCTGCTTTCTGTAACAGTCCTTCTGCACCTCAGTCACCAAACTCTGCTCTCTGTAACAGTCCTGATGCACCTCAGTCTCCAAGCTCTGCTCTGTGTAACAGTCCTTCTGTTCCTAAGTCTGAAACCTCTGGTCTCTGTACGATCCTTCTGCACCCCAGTCTCCAATCACTGCTCTCTGTAATATTCATCCTGCCCCACAGTCACCAACCACTGCTCACTGTAAAATCCTTCTGCAACCCAGCCTCAAAATTCTGCTCTCTATAACAGTCCTTCTGCAACCCAGTCTTCAACCTCTGCTCTCTGTTGCAGGCCTTATGCACTCCAGTCTCCAAACTCTGATTTCTTAAACAGTCCTACTGCACCTTAGTCTGCAACCTCTGCTCTCTGTAACGGTCCTTCTGCAACCCAGTCTCACACCTCTGCTTTCTGTATCATAATTCTTCACCCGAGACTCCAACGTCTGCTCTGTGTAACAGTCCTTCTGCATCTCAGTCTCCAACGTCTGCTCTCTGTAACAGTCCTTCTGCACCGCAGTCTCCCACCTCTTCTCTCTGTAACGATCCTTCTGCAGCCCAGTCTCCACCTCTGCTGTCTTCAATAATTTTTCTGCAACTCAGTATCCAACTTCTGCTCTCTTAAACGATCCTTCTGCCCCCCAGTCTCCAACCTCTACTCTCTGTAACTATTTTTCTGCACCTCCGTCTCCAACCTCTGCTCTCTGCAACCGTCCTTCTGCACCCCTGTCTCCAACCTCTGCTCTCTGCAACGATCCTTATGCACCCCAGTCTCCAACATCTGCTCTCTGTAACGGTCCTTCTGCACCCCAGTCTCAAACCTCTGCTTTCTGTGTAAGTCCTTCTGAACCACGGTTTTCAACCTATGCTCTCTGTAACAGTCTTTCTGCACCTCTGTCTCCAACCTCTGAACTCTGCATCCTTACTTGTGCACCGCATTCTCTAACCTCTGCTCTTTGTAAGAGTCGTTCTGCACCCCATTCTCTAACCTCTGTTCTCTGCAACAGTCCTTCTGTAACAGAGTCTCCAACCTCTGCTCTCTGTAACGGTCCTTCTGCACCCCAGTCTCAACCTCTGCTTTCTGTATCAGTAATTTTGCACCCCAGTCTCAAATCTTTGCTCTCTGTAACATTCTTTCTGCACCTCAGTCTCCAACCTCTTCTCTCTTTGACATTTCTTCTTCACCCCAGTCTCCAAACTCTGCTGTCTGCGACAGTTCTTCTGAACCCCAGTCTCCAACATCTCCTCTCTGAAACAATTCGTCTATAAACCATTCTCCAAACTCTGCTCTGTAACAGTCCTTTTACACATGAGTCTCCAAACTCTGCTCTCTGCACTTATCCTTCTTCACACCAGTCTCCAACCTCTGCTCTCTGAAACAGTACTTCTGAACCCCAGTCTCCAACATTTGCTCTCTGAAACCGTCCTTCTGAAACTCAGTCTCCAAAATGTTCTCTGTAAGATTATTCTGCAACCCTGTATCGAAATTGTGCTATCTGTAACAGTGCTTCTGTACCCCAGTCTCCAAACGCGGCTCTCTGTAACAGGCCTTCTGCACCCCACTCTCCAACCTCTGCACTCTGTAAGAATCTTTCTGAACCCCAGTCTCCAACCGCTCGTCTCTGTAACAGTCCTTCTGCACCTCAGTCTCCAATATCTGCTCTCTGAAATGATCATTCAGCACCTCAATCTCTAACCGCTGCTCTCTGTAACAGGCCTTCTGAACCCCATTCTCCAACATATGCTGTCTGGATCAGTCTTTTTGCACACCACTATCCTACCGCTGCTCTCTGTATCAACCATACTGCACCTGAGTCTCCAACCTCTGCTCTCTGAAAGGGTTTGTCTGCAACCCAGTCTCCAAACTCTGTTTTCTGCATCAGTCCTTCTGCACCCCAGTATTCAACCTCTGCTCTCTGTAAGAGTCATTCTGTAACGCAGTCTCAAAACTCTGCTCTCTGTAACGGTCCTTCTGCTCCCCAGTCTCCAAAGTCAGCTTTCTGTATAAGTTCTTCTGCACCCCAGTATCGAACCACTGCTCTCAGAAACAGTCCTTCTGCACCCAAGTCTCCAACTTCTGCTCTCTGCAACATTTCTTCTGCACCCCAGTCTCCATCTGTGCTCTCAGTAACTGTACTTCTGCACCCCAGTCTCCAACCTCTGCTCTCTGTAACGATCATTCTGCACCACAGTTTGAAAACTCTGCTCTCTGCAATGATCACTCTGCCCCTCAGTCTCCAACCTCTTCACTCTTTAAGAGTTCTTGTGCACTTCAGTCTCCAACCTCTGCTCTCTGTAACAATTTTTCTGCACCTCAGTCTCCAACCTCTGCTATCTGTAGCAATCTTTCTGCACACCAGTCTCCAAACTCTGCTCCCTGTAACAGGTCTTCTGCACCCCAGTCTCCAAATTCTTCTCTTTGCAATGAACCATCTGCACCTCAGTCTCCAACCACTGCTCCCTGCAGCATTCCTTCTGCACCCCAGTCTCCAAACTCTGCTCTCTGCAACATTACTTCTGCACACCAGTCTCCAACCTCTTCTCTCTGTAAGATCCTTTTTCACCCCGGTCTCCAAACTTTTCTCTCTATACCAGTCATTGAGCCCCTCAGTCTCCAACCTCTGCTCTCTTCTACGGTCCTTCTGCACCCCAGTATCCAAACTCTGTTCTCTGAAACAGTCCTTCTGCAACCCAGTGTCCAGTCTCTCGTCTCTGCAACAGTTCCTCTGCAACCCAGTCTCCAAACTCTGCTCTCTGTAACAATCCTTCTGCACCTCAGTCTTCAACCTCTGCTCTCTGCAACGGTCCTTCTGCACCTCAGTCTCCAAAAACTGCTCTCTGTAAATGTACTTCTGAACCCCTTCTCCAAACTCTGCTTTCCGTAATAGGCCTTCTGCACCGCAGTCTCCAACCTCTGTTCTCTATAACAATCCTTATGCACCCCAGTCTCAAAATTTTGCTCTCTACAATGATCCTGCTGCACCGAACTCCCCAAACTCTGTTCTTTGCATCAGTCCTTCTGCACCCCAGTCTCCAACATGTACTCTCTGCAACAGTCCTTCTGCACCCCAACCTCAAAACTCTGCTGTTTGCAACCATCTTTCTGTACACCAGTTTCCAACCTCTGCTCTCTGCAAATGTCCTTCTGCACCCCAGTCTCCAACATCTGCTCCCTCCAACAGTCTTTCTGCACCTCAGTCTGAAAACTCTGCTCTCTGCAACGATCATTTTGCACCCCAGTCTTTAACCTCTGTTCTCTAAAAAAGTTATTCTGCACCCCAGTATCCAAACTCTACTCTCTGTAACAGTCCTTCTGTTCTGCAGTCTCCAACCTTTGTTCTTTGTAAGGGTACTTATGCATTCCAGTATCCAACCTCTGCTTTCTGTATCCGTCGTTTTCCAACACAGTCTCCAAACTCTGCCCGTTGTAACAGTCCTTCCGCAACTCAGTCTGCAAACTCTGCTTTCTGCAACAGTACTTCTACACTCCATTATTTATTCTCTGCTCACTCCAACAGTCCTTTTGCAACACAGACTCCAACATCTGCTCTCTAAAACAGTTCTTCTCCACCCCAGTCTCTAACCTCTGCTCTCTGTAAAAGTCCTTCTGTACTGCAGTCTCCAAAATCTGCTCTCTGTAAGATCCTTCTGCAACACAGTCTGTAAACTCTGCCCTCTGTAACAGACCTTCTGCACCCCTTCTCCAACCTCTGTTCTCTGTAAAACTCCTCGTGTAGTGCAGTCTCCAAAATCTGCTCTCTGTAACGGTCCTTCTGCACCCCAGTCTCCAACCTCTGCTTTCTCTATAAGTACTTCTGCACACCAGTCTCCAACCTCTGCTCTCGGTAACAGTCTTCTTCACCTCAGTCTCTATCCTTGCTCTATGCAACAGTCCTTTTGCAACCCAGTCTCCAACCACTGCTCTCTGCAGCAATCCTTCTGCACCCCAGTCTCCAACCTCTGCTATCTTCAACGTTCTTTCGGCATCTCAGTCGCCAAACTCTGCTCTCTGTAATGGTCCTTCTGCAACCAAGTCTCAAAACTCTGCATTCTGTATCAGTCCTTCTGCACCTCAGTATCCAAACTCTGCTCTCTTTAACAGTCCTTCTGCACCTCAGTCTTCAACCTCTGCTCTCTGCAATTGTCTGCAAGTCAGTCTTCAAACTCAACTCTCTGTAACAGTTATTCTGCATCTCAGTCTCCAAACTCTACTCTCTGTAAGATCCTATTGAAAACCAATCTCCAAACTCTGCTCTCTGTAACAGTCCTTCTGCACCACTTGTCCAAACTCTGCTCTTTGTAACAGGCTTTCTGCACCCCAGTCTCCAACATCTACTCTCTGGATCAGTCTATATGCACACAAGTCTCAAACCTCTGCTCTCTGCCACAGTCATTATGAATCCCAGTCTCGAACATCTGCTCTCTATAGTAGTCTTTCTGCTCTGCAGTCTCCAAACTCTGCTCTCTGTAACAGTCCTTCTGTACCGCAGTCTCCAACCTCTCTTCTCTGTAATGGTCCTTCTGCACCCGAGTCTCCAAACTCTGCTTTCTGTATCAGTCCTTCTGAACCACAGTCTCCAACCTCTGCTCTATGCAACAGTCTTTCTGCAACCCAGTCTCCAACCTCTGCTATCTGCAAGAATCATTCTGCACCCCAGTCTCCAACATCTGTTTTCTGTATAAATCCTGGACCACAGTTTCCAAAATCTGCTCTCAGTAACAGTCCTTCTGCACCTCAGTCTCCAACCTCTGCTCTCTGCAACAGTACTTCTGCGCCCCAGTGTCCAACCTCTGCTCTCTGCAACAATCCTTCTGCACCACAGTCTACAACGTCTGCTCTCTATCACAATCTTCCTGCAACTCAGACTCCAACATCTGCTCACTGTAAGATTCTTCTGCACCCCAGTCTCCAACCTCTGCTCTCTTCAACGGTCCTTCTGCACCCCAGTCTCTAACCTCTGTTCTCTGCATCAGTCCTTCTGCACCATAGTCTCCAACATCTACTCTCTGCAACAGTTCTTTTCCATCCCAGTCTCCAACCTCTGCTCTCTATAACAGTCCTTCTGTACTGCAGTCTCCAACTACTGCTCTCTCTAAGGGTCCTTTTGGATCCCAATCTCCTACCTCTCCTAACTGCAACATTCCTTCTATACCAAAGTCTAAAACCTCTGCTCTCTGCAACAGTCTTTCTGCACCCCAGTCTCCAAGCTCTGCTCTCTACTACGATCCTTCTGCAACCCAATCCCCAAACTCTGCTCTCTGTAACAGTCCTCGTGCACCCCAGTCTCAAAGCTCTGCTCTCTGTAACAGGCTTTCTTCACCCCAGTCTACAAACTCTGCTCTCTGTATCTGTCTTTCTGTACCCCAGTCTCCAACCTCTGCTCTCTGCAACAATCCATCTTCACCCTGTCTCCAACCTATCCTCGCTGCAACAGTCCATGTGCACCCAGTCTCCAACATCTGCTCTCTGAAACAGATCTTCTGTACCTCTCTGAAAACTCTGCTCTCTGCAACAATCCTTCTGCACCCCAGTCTCCATACTCTGCTCTCTGTAACAGTTCTTCTGTACACCAGTCTCCAACCTCTGCTTTCTGTAAGACTCTTTTAAACACAGTCTGCTAACTCTGTTCACTGAAACACTCCTTCTGCACCCAGTCTCCAATCTGTGCTCTCTGTAACAGGCCTTCTGTACCCCAGTCTCCAACCACTGCTCTCTGTAAGAGGCATTCTTCACCAAAGTCTCCAACAGCTACTCTCTGTAATGATGCTTGTGCACCCCAGTCTCCAACCACTTCTCTCTGCAACAGTTTTTCTTCATCCCAGTCTACAACCTCTGCTCTGTGTAAGATTTTTCTGCACACAAGTCTCAAGCCTCTGCGTGCTGTAACATTCCTCGGGAACCCAGTCTCCAAACTCTCCTCTCTGTAACAATAATTCTGGACCTCAGTCTCCAACCTCTGCTCTCTGCAATGTGCTTCTGCACTTTATTCTTTAACCTCTGTTCTCTGCAAGAGTCTTTCTGCACCCCAGTCTTTAATCTCTGCTCTCTATAGCAGTCCTTCTGTACCAGATTCTCCAAACTCTGCTCTCTTTATCCGTCCTTCTGCACCATAGTCTCCAATATCTGCTTTCTCTATACGTCCTCCTGCACCCCAGTCTCAAACCTCTGCTCTCTTTAACAGTCTTTCTGCACCTCAGTCTCCAACCTCTTGTTTCTGCAACAGTCCTCCTGAAACCCGGTCTCCATCCTCTTCTCTCTGCAACATTCCTTCTGCACCCGAGTATATTACCTGTGTTACCTGGGCTCTCTGTAAAAGTCCTTCTGCACCCCAGTCTCAAACCTCTGCTCTCTGTAACGATGCTTCTGCACTCCAGTCTCTAACCTCTGCTCTCTCCAATGATCTTTTTGCACCTCAATCTCTAACATCTGCTCTCTTCAACAGTCCTTCTATACCCCAGTCTCCAAACTCTGCTCTCTTAAACAGTCTTTCTGCACCCCACTCTCCAACATCTGCTCTCTGTAACAGTCCTTCTGCTCCTCAGTACCAAACTCTGCTCTCTGTAAGAGTCCTTCTGCACCCCAGTCATCAACATCTACTCACTGCAATGATCCTTCTGCACATCAGTCTTTAACCTCTGCTCTAAGCAACGGTCCTCATGCACCCAGTTTTCAAACTCTGCTCTCCGCAACACTCTTTCTGTACCCGAGTCCGCAACCTCAGATCTCTGAAAGATCCTTTTGCACCCAAGTCTCCAAACTCTACTCTCTGAAACAGTCTTTCTGCACCGCAGTCTCCAACCTTTGCTCTCTGTAAGTGTTCTCTGTAAGGGTCCTTCTTCACCCCAGTCTCCAAACTCTGCTTTCTGTATCAGTGCTTCTGCAGCACAAGCTCCAAACTCTGCTCTCTGTAACAGTCCGTATGCACCTCACTCTGCAACCTCTGCTCTCTGCAACAATCCTTCTTCACCCCAGTCTTTAACCTCTGCTCTCTGTAACAGTTATTCTGTACTGAAGTCTCCAACCTCTGCTCTATGTAACGGTCTTTCTGCACCCATGTCTTCAAACTCTGCTTTTTGTATTAGTTCTTCTGCACCCCAGTCTCCAACCTCTCCTATCTGGAACAGTCTTCTGCACCTAAGTCTCCAAATTCTACTCTCTGCAAAAGTCCTTCTACACGCATGTGTCCAACACCTGCTCCCTGCAACAGTCCTTCTTCACCCCAGTTTCCAACCTCTGCTATCTGCAACAGTCCTTCTGCACCCCAGTCTCCAAACTCTGCTCTCTGTAAAACTCCTTCTGCAGCTCAGTCTCCAAATTCTGCTCTCTGCAACAGTTCTTCTGCACCCAAGTCTCCAACCTCTGCTCTCTGCAACAGTCCTTCTACACCCCAGTCTTCATCCTCTGCTCTATGTAACAGTCCTTCTGCACCCCAGTCTCCAACCTCTGCTCTCTGTAACAGTCTTTCTGCACCATATTCTTCAACCTCTGCTCTCTGTTACAGTCTTTGTATACCGCAGTCTCCAACCTCTGCTCTCTGAAACGGTCCCTGTGCACCCCAATTTCCAACCTCTGTTTCTGTAACAGTCCTTCTGCACCTCAGTCACCAAACTCTGCTCTCTGTAACCATCCTTCTGCACCTCAGTCTCCGTTTTCTGCTCTCTTAACAGTCCTTCTGCACCTCAGAATGAAACCTCTATTCTCTGCACGATCCTTCTGCATTCCAGTCTCCAACCACTGCTCTCTGTAACAGTCGTCCTGCACCTCAGTCACCAACCTCTGCTCTCTGTAAGATCCTTCTGCAACCCAGCCTCAAAACTCTGCTCTCTATAACAGTCCTTCTGCAACCAAGCCTCAAAAGTCTGCTCTAAATAACAGTCCTTCTGCATCCCAGTCTCAAACCTTTGCTCTCTGTAGCAGGCATTCTGCACCCCAGTCTCCAAACTCTGCTCTCTGAAACAGTCCTTCTACACTTCAGTCTCCAACCTCTGCTCTCTTTAACGGTCCATCTGCACCCCAGGCTCCCACCCCAGCTTTCTGTATCATAATTCTTCATCCCTATCTCCAACGGCTTCTCTGTGTAACAGTCCTTCTGCATCTCAGTCTAAAAACTCTTCTATCTCCAACAGTCCTTCTGCAACCCAGTCTCCAAGCTCTGCTTTCTGAAACATTCCTTCTGCACCACAGTCTTTAATCTGTTCTCTCTGTAACAGTCCTTCTGCACCCTAGTCTCCCACCTCTGCTCTCTGTAACGATCCTTCTGCAGCCCACTCTCCAACTATGCTCTCTTCAACGATACTTCTGCAACTCCGTCTCCAAATTCTGCTGTCTTCAACAATCCTTTGGCACCTCACTCTTCAAACTCTGCTCTCTGTAACAGTTTTTGTGCACATCAGTGTCCAACCTCTGCTCTCTAAAACCGTCCTTATGCACCCCAGTCTCCAACCTCTGCTCTCTGCAACGATCCTTCTGCACCCCAGTCTCCAACGTCTCCTCTCCTTAACACTCCTCCTGCACCTCAGTCTCCAACCTTTGTTCTCTATAAGGTCCTTCTGCACTCCAGTTTTGAAACTCTGCTCTCTGTAATATTCCTTCTCCAACACAGTGTCCAACCTCTGCTTTCTTCAATGGTCCTGCTACAACCCAGTCTCCAACCTCTGTTCTCTGAAACAGTCCTTCTGTTTCCCAATTTCCAATCTCTCTGTAACAGTCCTTCTGTACCGCAGTCTCCAACTTCTACACTCTGTAATGGTCCTTCTGCACACTAGTCTCCAACCTCAGCTTTATGTATAAGTCTTTCTGCACCCCAGTGTCCAAACTCTGCTTTCTGTTACAGTCCTGCACCTCAGTCTCCAACTTCTGCTCTCTGCAACAGTTCTTCTGCACCCCAGTCTTTAACATCTACTCTCTGAAACAGTCCTTCTACACCCCTGTCCAAATGCAGAAGAATAATACCTGAACTATCGCTCACCCTGCAAAAAATCAACTAAAAATATATTAAAGACCCAGGCACTAGACCAGAAATTATGCAGTTTCTAGAAAAACACAAAGTCAATACTCCAACCTACAGGCAGAGGCAATGACTTTCTCAATAGGATGCCAAAGCTCAGGAGATAATACCAAAAGTTAGCTAACAGGATGGCATCAAATTAAGAAGGTTCTGCACAGCAAAAGAGACAATTAGAATATGAAGGGAGAACCTATGGAAAGAGAGAAAAACTTTATGAGGTGCTCTTCTAAAATAGGATGAATATTCAGAATATTAATAAAAACTCAAAAAACTTAACATCAAACCCACAATTATTAAATAACCCAATTATCAAATAACCCAATTACCAAATGGGAAACTAAATGAACTAAACAGACACGTCTTAGAAGAAAATATGTGAGTGGCCAACAAATATATGAAAATACTTGCAAGTCAAGACTACCCTGAGATTTCATCTCACTTCAGTGACAAAAGAAACCACATAGAATACAAACAGAAACCAGTGTGACAAAGAGAGAATTGGAGAGAAAGGAGCACTCTCACCCTGTTGGTGGGCATGTAAATCAGCACAACCACCACGGAAATTGGGATGGAGGCTCCTCAGGAGTAGCCATGGACCACCCTGCGACCCAGCTCTACCTCTGCTTGGTATTTATCACAGTGGATCGAAGTCATCATAATATAATGACACATACATGCCCATGAACCAGCCGAGGTGACATCAGTGGACGAATGGATAAAGAACATCTGGTATATGCACACTGGAATTTCATTTAGCCATAAAGAAGAACGAAATTATGTCATGCTGGAAGATGGATGGATCTTCAGAACATTAAGGGAAATAAGCAACTCAGGAAGTTAAGGGCCATATGTTTTTCCTCTGTTAAAGCTAGAGGGGAAAAAGGAAGGAAAGTAGGGAAGGGAGTCTCATCATGAAAGTTGAAGGAAGATCAGTAGAGTCAAGGCACCAGGGGAGGAGGTGAGGAAAAGGGAAATATTGGAATGATATTGGCTAAAGTTCATGGTTATTTTGTGTGCATGTTCAAATATGTGTCAGCAAATCTCACCATTATGGACCACTACAATGCACCAATGAAGTGTGAAAAGAAGAGTTTCACATTACATGGGACAGGCACTATTCTAGGAGGGTGCCCATTTTTTCCATCTATAAATACCATGATTATTTACCACTGTCAAAAATCTCTACAGATTCGAATGTTCTGATCACTGCTCTACCACATGGCCTCTTCTACTTCTGGGTCCCCTTATTGTCACTTAAATCAGGGAGCCCATTTCAACGATGCCATCTGTTAATGTCTTCCCAGGCTGCCGAGGACAGCGACTGCGGGTTTCACAAGGATCTGGTGCTACCTTCTGAATGCATGTGCAGGAGGCCTTGGTGAAGGCTGGTGCTCCAGGCCCTTTTCCAGATCCAGCTGTGAGGCCAAGGAAGGGGTCTCATAACACGCCATCCAAAACCTCATTTATTTCTAATCACCATCCTCTCCATTATTCCAGGATCATATTGGTCATTGATCTTAAGCAAACACTGAGTCCAGATTTCAGTCCATCAACCAAAGAAAGTCTAATAGCCACTCCCCGTGGCTCAGGAAAATCCTTGGCCCTAACATTTCTGGTGATTACGTCCCTGTGACTGCATTCAAGATGATCCAGCAATATGTCCTGACTTCTTTGGTCTAGAAGACTCAAACAAATTCGCTTATATATTCTTAAGGCTCCTATTAACAAAATACAGTAAAATATTTACCTTTTATTTTGGTGTGACCCTTATACTCTCCTGGGCTATATTTTATACTCTTACCTGAGGTGTTCTAGGATCAGACCCCAATTAAGAGTCTGGTGACAATGTGGAGTGATGGATGAGCATCTTAAAGACAATTGGGCTGGGGATGTGGCTCAAGCAGTAGTGCGCTTGCCTGGCACGCGTATGGCCCAGGTTCGATCCTCAGCACCACATACCAACAAAGATGTTGTGTCCGCCGAGAACTAGAAAAATAATATTAAATATTATCTCTCTCTCTCTCTTTCTCTCTCTCTCTCTCTCTCTCTCTCTCTCTCTCTCTCTCTCTCTCCCCCCTCTCCTCTCTTCTCTTCTCCTCTCTCACTCTCTCTTAAAAAAAAAAAGACAACTGCCAAGGTAGAGTCACCACAGGGTCTTCAATTTAGGGAAAGCTAGTCTCCTCAGGAAAGGAGGGGCTGCTTCTGACAGCAAAGAGGGTTAATGGAGATTTCAGGGTTCAAGGCTCTGAGATTTGTCTAATTCCACTGGTATTTTGCCATTCTAATTAACAGGGTCTCAATCATTCCCCCATTAATGTCCTAATTGACATAAGAGAGACCTGGAGAAATTGTGGATTTATAATTTTCTTTGTACTTCTGCAATTTGGAGAATTGGATGTTTTATTCTGATATTAACCTTTATCAGTTTCCAGAGAGAAAATATTTCTCATGATCTGAACCTGACTTTAAGGAGGAATATAATGCTTGAACCTATCATTTTCTTTCTGTAAGTCTCCCACTCCAGTCAGTAACAGCAGTCTGTAGTCATGTTGTAATGTTCATTCCCACCCTGAAGGTCGATGGTGTTATTCCAAAGCTCAGTTTTCAATAGACATTGGATTTTAGGGCACGATAACTTAAAGTCTCTGTTGGGTCATTGCACACCAGGAATGATCAGGACTCCTTTTCCATGGGCTGTGACATCATCAACATATTCAATTTCCTCAGGTCAGACATCCAACCTACCTTTTCAGATCTGTTATCTAGAACCATCTCTGATGTAAACCACTATTTTGCTCAGTGCCACAGTGGTCAGGTAGAGATGAAGAACAACTCTTGATGTCTTAGGGTAGAGGAAGTTGACACAGAAAAAAGTTATAAAATGGTTGGGAGATCTAGAAGAAAAAAGGAAAATAGGGCAGGTGACACCAACCCATATGTGGAAACCCTAACATCCCTAGAAAGAGACGCTCATTCCACGCTACTGTGACCCACATTCAGGAACAGCTTTTTAGGAGCCTGCACACAGCTCCTCGCACCAAGAAGATTAGTTCCTGCCTCTACAGGGCTGGTTTGATGCTGCTCCTATGGGATCAAAAAGAACCCGCTTTCTTCCTTTCCTTTCTTTCTCTCTGCCTAGTGTTTGGCTGATCTTAACAGAACCTCCTAAAATGGAGGCCTGAAGGCAGGGTTGTGTGGGAAACGAGGTTCTCATACTTTCTGTCCCTCTGGTGTGGGTAGAACACAGAAGGACAGAGATGGTGCTGAACACCCACACAAGGTGTCCGACACACTTGAACCTGAAAGTGGGAAAAAGGTGTTTGTGAAAAGAGAAGAGAGAAAGGAGTCTCAGAGATTTTAAAAGCGGGAGTTGGAGTGGAAGCTCCAGATACAGACTCTCTAACCAGGGGCCTACAAGTCCCTGGGAGGCATCATTTGTCAGATGACTGTATACTCCAGTTTGAAGATTGGTCTAGACTTTGATCGTGCAAAGGGATGCACACCCTCCAGCCAGCTTCCTCAGGGCACACTGGACCTCGTTGCTTCTCTGGCTGTGAATGACGGGGCTCAACAGGTGGCTAACTACACAGAAGAGCACACAGATCAGTGTGTCCATGTCCAGCCTTCTCTGGAACTGTCATAGTGGAAGTTGGCTGTTCCATAGAAGACCACCATGACAGTAAGGGGGGACGCACAGGTGGAGAAGGCCTTCCTCCTGCCCTGGGCAGAGCAAATCCCCAGGATGGCCGCCATGATGAGTGCGTAGAAGCCTGCAGTGAAGAGGCAGGGCTCAGGCCCATGGTGGCACTGACGACGTGGAGCGCAGACTCGTTGACAGAGGTGTCTGAGCAGGAGAGCTTCAGGAACAATGGGGTGTCACAAAGAAAGTGGCTGACTGCTGGGGCTCACACAGAGTGAGTGTGATGGCCATCACCGTGTGTGTGTTACCAAATTCACCATCCCACACAGCCAGGACCCAGTCACCAGGCCAACACAGACCTTCACACTCATGATGACTTGGTACTGAGGAAAACGGCAGGTGGCCACACAACAGTCATACTGGCCGCACAGCCAGTAAGACGCCTTCTATGCCAGCACTTTTCACCAAGAAGAAGATCTGGGAAAGGCAGCCCTCATAAGAAATGGCCTTCTTCTCCCAGAAGAAGTTCACCAGCAGTACTGGGAGGGTGGTGTATGTGTAGCAGACGTCCAAGAAGCTCAAATTGCTGAGGAAAAAGTACATTGGATTGTGGAGAGCAGGACTGACCCTGGTGGCCACTATTATGAGCATGTTCCCCAGGAGAGTGCTCAGGTAAATGACCAGAAAGAGCAGAAAGAACCAGCCCTGTAGGTTGGAGTGGTTGGAAAATCCCAAGAATATGAATTCAGTGACAAATGATTGATTGCTCATTTCCAATGGTATCATAGCTACAAAACAGAGAAAAAGAGACCATGACGAGAATGGACTGAGAGCACCCCAAACAGGCTTGTTAATCTGCAGCAACATGACAAATAATATTGTATACAGAGATGCCTGGACTCTGGAAAGAGATGTATAGGAGTGACTTTAGAGAGAGCATAACTTCTCACAGACTTTTGCATGGGTGCTCTTTTGTAAGAATAAATGGAGACTTGGTTAAATGCACAACCAGCTATCAACCCCTGTGTCTCATTGAATCTGCAGTATCTCCTTCCTAGCACTGTTCTTCACTGTGATGAATTCTTTTTTTTATGTCTGTTATTTTTAGTAATAAGTTTTCATTGTGGAAAAATGAAGAAAATGCAGAAAGTTATTCAGAAGAATAGAACAGGTCACAAAATCAAAGCTCTCTTTGCATTCATCCCATTCTAAATCTATCTATCTTTAAAATATCCAAAGCAAAATTTCCCAATATTGTTGTACTCTATTTAGTTGTTTGCCTTGTAATCTTAATTTCCTAACATGAAATTAAGTTAATATCTCCCTTTTTATTGAACATAGAAAACTTCCATTCCATTTACTATCATAAATATTGGAATAGAAGCTTTCATACATATGTATCTGTGATCATCTCTGATTATTTCTTAAAAGTAAAATTATAAGTCACCTGCTTTTAAATACATTGAGCTATTTTTTCAGTAGAAACTTTTATTTTTTTAAGTTTTATAAGATACAAGAAATTTTGACATATGATATATACTTAAGTATTTTTCTTCTTTTGTATTATAAGATTTACCTCTCCAAACATTACATTTCCTGAAAAAAAAATGATTGATACAATCACTGATTTTCTATCATGTTACCCATGCTAATCCGTGATCCATTGTTTTGAACTAAAATTTCTGTTTCTTTTTCAATCTTAAATGAAAAATATTGGCTGGGGATGTGGCTCAAGAGGTAGCGCGCTCCCCTAGCATGCGTGCGGCCCGGGTTCGATCCTCAGCACCACATATCAACAAAGATGTTGTGTCCGCCGAGAAATAAAAAAATGAATGTTAAAAGATTCTCTCTCTCTCTCTCTCTCTCTCTCTCTCTCTCTCTCTCTCCTCTCTCACACTCTCTTAAAAAAATATATTATAATAAAACAGTAGGCTCTTGGTCCAGATAGATGTGGATTGAAATTCATCTGTTGTTTACTAGATGTTGTTTGTAAAAAAGTCAGCTCATCTGTATTCCTCAGTTTGTTCCTTGCTTAGGATAATAATGATGTCTATTTCACAATGCTGAAAAAAGTTTGAGAAAATATAAGCTATGTGTCTGGCACAATACTCAATGCCTTTTATCAGTTAGAAAATATGTATCTATTATTTACTAGTAGTTATTTTTTTGGTGTATGTGTGCTGGGTTTTGATTCAGAGCCTTATGCATACTAAGCATGCACTCTATCACTGGACTTTGCCCCTAGTTTCATTTAGTTATAGTTTTTATCATAAATAGATATTGAATTTTCTTATTTTCTGTGCATCTATTGAAATGATATATATATTTTTTCTTATTTAGTCTGTTACTATGGAAATTCAGTTGATTGAATTTTTGAATATTGAGCCAGCCTTGCATTCTTGGATTGATCTCAATTGACTGTAATGTTATCCTTATTCTATATGGCTGAATTCAGTTTGTTAATATTGTGCCCTGCTTTCTTTTGTATATTCTATTTTCGCTTTTCTCCAGAGATAATCTATTTCTTGAAGAATTCTCAGCTGTATTCTACTGTTATTTTCAGTCAATGCATGTTAGTGGACTAGTGGGAAAAAGAGAAGAGATTTCTCGTGTTTCCACGAAGCCCTGGCTTAGGTACTGTAAACTCAGTCACGGGGATATGGCCTTCACAGTGACTTACTTTCTAGCAATATGGCTGAGCCTAGTTCTTATTCCTTCCGACGTTAGAAATTTCGGCCTGTTTTTTTCCATAGCTATAATGGTTTTCCATTGAGTGTCCTAATGTAACAGTTTCTGTTACTCTTGCCCTTGAAGATTACAGCTTTTGTTCTATGCAAAAAATCAGGAAATGGGTCTGGGAAAAGTTTTGGCTGCTGTTGCTGCTCTTTGTCCCTCCACCTATCCAAGAAATGATACCGTTAAAGACACTTTCTCAGAATACTTCCCTATCTTCCTGGGAGCATTTGGTGGAATCCATGGAGAAAAAGAAAAAATACAAACATATGTCTATAGCCCTCTGGGTCTTTATGCTCTTAAACCAGTCTATACTTAGTCTTTAGCAATGCAATAAATATTTTCTATTTGAGTTTTTTTTATAAATAAACTTCCATATATCTAGTGGGTTCTCCCATAGTTAAAAAAAATGCCTGGATTATTTTGGTTGCTTATCTCTCCCCAGACTTCGGTTAGTTGTTTGACTTATAATCTTCATCCCTAATAAAGTCAAGGAAAGTCATTAATTTGCATTTTCTTCTGCTCTTTTTGGTTATTATAATGATGAAAACAACATGCTTTCTAGCTATTTCGATAGATACTCAAGGTGAAATTTGAAGTCTGTACACTTACTTTTCAAAAATATTTAGTAATTTTTAATTTAGTTAAAATTTTTAATTTAGTTATGTAGTTATTCTATTCAAAACAATCCCATTCCTAGCATATTACCAAGGAAATTAATTCACAGTTCACAAAAATTCTTGTGTGAAAATTCATAATAACTCAAACAAATATTATGCCTTCAGCAGAAGGACAGAAGACAAATCACGGTTTATCATGCAGTGGAATAATTCAGTTACTTTAGAAACACAAATACTGGAACATTAATAACATTGACAAATCTAAAAAAATTTTTCTGGGTGAAAGAGGCCAGATACAAAATATATACTGTATGTTTCCTTTAAATAAAGTTCAAAAATTAGCAAAACAGCTATAATGGTCAAGTAATAATGGTGGGTTTTTTTTTTTTTTTTTTGAGCTCAGGGGTGATATCAGTTGAAGCATGAAGGAATTTTCTAAAGTGATGGAAATGTTTTATATCCTGATTTTTGGTAGTTCATATATATGGAAAATATTATAAACCTGTACACTTTAGATCTGTGCATTCTTTGAGTACAAATTATACTTCAATTTTTAAAAAAGCCTTATTTTAAAAATAAGTAATTAATGGGGAAGTGTTGTACCTGCCTGTATCCCAGGTACATGGGAGACTAAGTCAGGAGGATCATAAATTTGAAACTCTGCAAGGCCCCCTGTCCCAAATAATTAAAAGGGCTAGAAATATAGCTTCATGGTAGAGTGCCACTGGGTTTAATCTCAAGTACTGCAGTAAGTAAGTAAGTAAGTAAGTAAGTAAACAAGTAAGAAAATTTATAAATAGAAGTGAAAGCATTTTTTCAAGATGATTTTTAACTCAGGATTGGTTGGAACCACATCTAAATATTTTTTTAGGTCTCTAAGAGGTTAAGTACTTTCTCCCATTTTTTGCATGTTTCTACTTCTTTTTTACCACAGTGATAGTCCAGGACATATCACATTTTACAAGTGACATCAGTTGTTTCCTGATCACGATCTATTTGAAGCAGTGAATGTGATTGGTGAGTGCATTCGGTCTGTATCACAGATACAAAGCCTTGCTCACCATGATGGATGGGCGTGTGCATGTGTTTGTGTGTGTGTGTGTGTGTGTGTGTGTGTGTGTGTGTGTGTGTTATTGGTTGTTGGATTGGTCTTGACTGAGAACACTGTCTTATAGTTAGTGGGATGGCAAGTTGGCATCTCAGGCAACATTGATGGCAGAAATCTCAAAGAATATAGCAGGAATCTGCCATCTAAGGCTCAGCAAGCTCAGAACACTTGGTTATCCTAATTGCCATAAATGGAAAGACCCTCACTATTGAGCTTCTCTGAGAGCTGCATCACACTGGGGCGGGAGGAGGGAGCCCATTTCCATAAAGATGTACCCTGTTTCTATGGAGACTCCAGCTAGGCTTCAAGCGGCTGGTGGGATAGTACCAACGGATGCTGCCAAGCCCTGGGTCATTCTGAGGAGCCTGCTACTAGATGGGAGGTGGCAGGGTATCAGCGTATGGGGCCGGGACTAGGCTCTGTGAAGCTGTGTCAGGCCTGATTTCTAAGCAAGGTACTTGGCAATAGAAACCTCGGAAAGCCTCCCACCCCCCACCATGCCATGGATGAGAGAGCCCAGGTGTGTCTCTGGAAGCCAGGCTTGGGTATGAGCATGGACATCAATGATTGCAGAGTATCAACAATAGGGGACCATAAATCTCTTTCAGGTGAGTGCAGACTGAAAACAGGAACATCTGGAGGGAGATAGACTGGGCTTTAGAAAATCAACAGATCTCTAGGTCTAGAACACACAGATAGACCCAGTCATGGAATTGTGCGTGTGAGTCCAAGGAGCAGGGGTCGATAACTGTGAAACCTGGTTCCCCAGGTCTTAGACACACCTGTTTAGTTCAAAAGAGTGATGTGAGTGCTAAAACAAGATCAAAATGAAGTGGTCTGTATCTGAAGACGTGCTGTGTTGAAGTGGGAGAAAATCTCTGAAGCCCTCATGGAGAAGGATATGGAGAATTTTAAAGTACTAGTTGAAGAGGACACGGTAAAGACAACAAATCAGTTTGGGCAGGCTGGCTAGCGGTTGGGATCAGGAAAACAGGAATATGTGAGGAATAGCAGATGTAGAGGAGGCTTTGGTAGATTTGATTTGAGTAATGTTGAATGTGAGTTATCTGTGGGATAATCACATGGAAATGCCGTTCACAGACAGCCTAGAACTGCAGGTGTGGATTTGGGAGTCATTGTCTTGAAGGCAACTGTTACAGCAAAGGGGGAATATGAAATCCCCCAGGAGAATAGAGAAAGTAGAGAAGGAAATAGAGAATGTAGGGATTCTTGTGATACTTGGTGTTCACGAAAATTGTAGTAAAACTTTATCCAGAAATGACTAAAAACACCACACTATCTAGTTCAGTTGTAGGTATCGCTTTCTCTAAATAATTTCCCTAAAGAAGAGGAAATACAATAAATCAACTTTGAAATGGAGCTGGAAGCTACATGTACTTGACATTTCTTATGTTCTCTGTTTTCTCTATCAACTACCTGGATGAACTTCAAGTCATTTAGAAATCAGTGACATGTACTTTCTTTTAACTCCCCGTATCAAAAAGATCAATATGACAATCTCTTTTATAGGTAGATATCTAGATGTTTTCAGAAAAAGAAATAAAATTCCACATAGAAGGCAGTTCCAGCAGATTTTACTATGGGAAATTGGTACATGGTCTGTGGATGTGTAAAAGGGAAAACTAAACGTAAATTTTCAGGGATTTAAAAATACAATCTCTGAAGTTGTGCATACTGCTATTGTAAAGGTCTTAAATATAAAGGTCAGTTCAGGAGGGACAATTTCATGGGGCATTAAAAAAATCTCACAATGTATGTTTATATAATTTTATCTACATATAAGTTTTTCCTTGGTTTTACTGGCTAATTTCTTGTAGGTCACGGGTGTGGGGTAGGGTAAAGGATGATACCCAAACAATTTTCCTTATCCTCTATGCTCTTTATTAATGTAGGGCATTAGATTTAATCATCATCATGGTCACCATTAGATTTCATTATTAACAATCATAACTCATGAATGACACTTTGTTACACAATATGTACTTGCTTTTTAGAATTTATATAATGCAGCATAGGAATTAGATCAACTTAATAGTAAACCCTCTGCTCTGCAATAATAATAACCATAATCATCATAATCATCTAGGGCATATTTCATAGAAAATTAATTTGAGTGTGAGTCTTCTTAGATTGCTTCAATACACATAAATGCCTGACTTTAAAAACCTTGTTTAATGTAGTTTAAAGGTGGCATGTTTTCTGTAAAAATTAGATTGAATTTCAGATAATCCATTCTATCAAAACTCAGTGAATTTCTTTGAAAAGATGAATTTTTAAATACCTGAATCCAATCAAGATTTTTCTAATTGAGTAACGAATAGAGACACACATTAGATAAAAATAACTAACACTTATTAAATGCCGAGGTGGAAGGGAACAAGGGGGGGAAGCGTCCCTAGCTCATGGCAGCCAGAAGGTTGGGGCGGGGGAGGGGACAGGAGGAGACAGTTCACAGGGAACAAGATGTGATTCCCCAGGGCATGTACCCAGCCACACTCCACCTGCCCACACTCCTCTCAGTAAAGTGGGCCTTTCAGATAATTAACCCACAAAATGGATGGATCCACAGATTAGGTCAAAAGTCTCACAGTCTAATCATTTCACCTCTGAACACTGCTAGTGTGGTTGACCCTGAGCTTTTGGTGGGGGGATACCTTATTTCTAAGCCATAAAAGTCTCTACAGTCCATGTGCTTTGGTTAGAATACCTTCATGTCGTCTGGGAGAGAAATCGGGTGCCAAAAGAAGACTAAAAGGAAATATCTGGTAACTGAAGATGTGACATTTGGAGCTTGGGGAAAAGCTCTGAAGAGGAGCCCTGGGTGAAGCACTTTAAAATCCTGGTGACAAGGACACAAGAGGGCACCTGGTTAGTGGGGTAGCTGAGTGGCAGTGGGATCACTCATTAAAACATAAAAAAAAAATGAGAAGGAGCATATCTGCGGAGAGGAAAGGAGGAAAGGAGGTTGGGTCTGGAGTCTGTGTACCTGCGGGGTTTCCCAAAGGAGATTCCAGGAGGCAGCAGGACAGTTTCCCAGGAGATAGGCCTGGGAGTCATGGCTTAGAGTGACTGTGGAAGTCACAGGTGCTCATAAAGCCAAAAGAGAGCAGGGTGAGGAGAGAGGGCCTGATGGATTGTGCAGAAAAGAAGTTGTCCAGAAGGAGGCTCACCAGCTATCAGCAATCATTCTGCACCACACTATCAAAGCTCTGCTCTCTTTACCAGGCCTTCTGCACGCCAGTCTAAAACCTCTGCTCTCTATAACAGTCGTTCTGCACCCCAGTCTACAAACTCTGCTCCCTGAAACAATCCTTCTCCATCCCAGTCTCCAAGTTCTGCTCTCTGGAACACTTTCTGCACCCCGGTCTCGAACATCTGCTCTCTGCAACAGTCCTTCTGCACCTCAGTCTGAAAACTCTGCTCTCTGCAACAATCATTCTGCAACCCAGTCTCCAACCTCTGGTCCCTGCAAGAAAACTACTGCACTCCATTCTCTAAGTTCTGCTCTCTGAAAGTCCTTCTGCACCGCACTCTAGAACATCTGCTCTCTGCAACAGTCCTTCTGCACCTAAGTCTTAAAACTCTGCTCTCTGCAACAATCATTCTGCAACCCAGTCTCCAACCTCTGCTCTCTTTAACAGTCCTTCTGCACCTCAGTCTCCAAACTCTGCTCTCTATAATATCCTTTTGCACACCAGTCTCCAAACACTGCTCTCTATAATATCCTTCTGCACACCAGTCTACAAACTGTGCTATCTGTAACAGTTCTTCTGCACCCCAGTCTCCAAACTCTGCTCTGTGTAACAGGCCTTCAGCTCCCCAGTCTCCAACCTCTGCTCTGTATAACAGGCCTTCTTCACCCCAGTCTCAAACCTCTTCTCTCTGAAATGATCATTCTGCTCCTCAGTCTCAAAAATCTGCTCTCTTCAACAGTCCTTCTGCACCTCAGTCTCCAAACTCTGCTCTCTGTAACATCCTTCTGCACCCCAGTCTCAAAACTCTGCTCTCTGTAACAGTCCTTCTGCACCCCAGTACCCAAGCTCTGCTCTCTGTAACAAACCTTCTGCACCTCAGTCTGAAAACTCTGCTCTCTGCAACAGTTCTTCTGCATCCCAGTCTCCAAACTCTATTCTCTGCAACTGTCCTTCTGCACCCAAGTTTCCAAACACTGCTCTCTGTAACAGTCCTTCTATACCTCAGTCTCCAAACTCTTCTCTCTATAAGGGTCCTTCCGCACCCAAGTCTCCAAACTCTGCTTTGTGTATCAGTCGTTCTGCAACCCAGAATCCAACCTCTACTCTCTGTAACAGTCCTTCTGCACCTCAGTCTCCAAACTCTGCTCTCTGTAACAGTCCTTCTGCACCCCAGTCCAAAATATATGCTCTCTGCAACATTTCTTCTGCACCCCAGTATCCAACCTATGCTCTCTGTAACTGTCCTTCTGCACTCCAGTATCCAACCTCTGCTCTCTGTAAGATCCTTCTGCACCTCACTCTCCAACCTCTGCTCTCTGAAACGATACTTCTGCACTGCAGTCTTCAAACTCTGTTCTCTGTAACAGTCATTCTGCACCTCAGTCTCTAACCTCTGCTCTTTGTAAAAATCTTTGTGCAACTCAATTTCCAACCTCTGGTCTCTGTAACAGTCCTTCTGCACCTCAGTATCCAACCTCTGCTCTCTGAAACGATACTTCTGCACCTCAGTCTCCAACCAATGCTCTCTGTAACAGGCCTTCTGCACTTCAGTCTCCAACCTCTGCTCTCTGTATCAGTTCTTCTGCACCCCAGTCTCCAAGCTCTACTGTCTGTTACAGTCCTGCTGCACCCGAATTAAACCTCTGCAATCTGTAACAATCCTTCTGAACCCCAGTTTCAAAACTCTGCTCTCTTTAACAGTTATTCAGAATCAGAATATCCAAACTCTGCTCTCTATAACACTCCTTATGAAACCTAGTCTCCATCCTCTGCTCTCTGTAAGAATCTTTCTGCACCCCAATCTCCAACCTCTGCTCTCTGTTAAAGTCCTTCTGCACCTCAGTCTCCAACCTTTCTCTCTGTAACTATTTTTCTGCACCTGTCTCCAACCTCTGCTCTCTGTAACAGTCCTTCTGCATCCCAGTCTCTAACATCTGCTCTCTTCAATGATCCTTCTTTTCCCCAGGCTCCAAACTCTGCTCTCTGCAATGGTCCTTATGCACCCCAGTCTCCAAACTCTGATCTCTGTAACAGTCCTTCTGTTCTTCAGTCTTTAAACTCTTCTCTCTGTAACAGTTCTTCTGCACCCCAATTGCCAACCTCTTCTTTCTATAATAGTGCTTCTGCATCTCAGACTCCAACTTATGCTCTCTGTAACAGTCCATCTGCACCTCAGTCTGAAACCTCTGCTCTCTGCAACGATCCTTCTGTACACCAGTCTCCGAACTGTGCTATCTGTAACAGTCTTTCTGCACCTTAGTCTCAAACCTTTGTTCTCTGTAAACCGCCTTCTGCACTCCAGTTTTCAAACTCTGCTCTCTGTAACAGACCTTCTGCACTCCAGTCTCCAACCTCTTCTCTCTGCAACGATCATTCTTCACCTCAGTTTCCAACCTCTACTCTCTGCAACAGTTATTCGGCACCCCAGTCTCTAACCTCTGCTCTCAGTAAGATTCTACTGCACCTCAGTCTCCAACCTCTGCTCTCTGTAACAGTCTATATGCACCCCAGTAATTAACCTCTGCTCTCTGTAACTATCTTAGGCACCAAAATCTCCAACTTCAGCTCTCTGCATCGGTCCTTCTGCACCCCAGTCTCCAAACTCTGTTCTCTGCAACAGTCCTTCTGCACTACAGTCTCCAAAGTCTGCTTTCTGTATCAATTCTTCTGTACCCCAGTCTCCAACCTCTGCTCTGTGTAACAGTCCTTCTGCACCTCAGTCTACAACCTCTGCTCTCGGTAACAGTCCTTCTGCAACCTAGTCTCCAACCTCTACTCTCTGCAACATTTCTTCTGCACCCCAGTCTCCAAACTCTGCTCTTTGTAACACTCCTTCTGCACTCCAGTCTCTACCCTGTGATCTCTGTAACAATTCATCTGGACATAAGTCTCCAACCTCTGCTATCCACAACGTTACTTCTGCTCGTCAGTCTCCAAACACTACTATCTGTAAAAGTCCTTCTGCACCTCAGTCTTCAAACTTTGCTCGCTGTAAGATTTTTCTGCACCCCAATCTCCAAACTCTGCTCTCTGTAACAGGCCTTCTGCACCCAATATTATAACTCTGCTCTCTTTAATAGGCCTTCTGCACCAAAGTCTCCAATCTCTGCTCTCTGAAAAGATCCTTCTTCAACCCAGGATCCAACATCTGCTCTCTGCAACAGTACTTCTGCAACTCAGTCTGAAAACTCTGCTCTCTGCAACAATCCTTCAGCACCCCAGTCTTAAACCTCTGCTCTTGTAAAACTTCTTCTGCACCTCTGTCTCCAAAATTCTCTCTGTAAGATCCTTTTGAAACCCAGTCTCGAAACTGTGCTATCTGTAACAGTCCTTCTGCACCCCAGTCTCCAACCTCTGCTCTCTGCAACAGTCCTTCTGCACCCCAGTCTCAAAACTCTACTCTCTGTAAGATCCTTCTGCACCACAGTCTCCAACCTCTTCTCTATGTATCAGTCCTTCTGCACCGAGGTCTCCAAACTCTGCTCTCTGCAATATTTTTTCTGCACCCCAGTCTCCATCCTGTGCTCTCTGTAACAGTCCTTCTGCACCCCAGATTCCAACATCTGCTCTCTGCAATGATCCTTCTTCTACCCAGTCTCCAAACTTTGCTCTTTGTAAAAGTCCTTTTGTTTCACAGTCTCCACCCTCTTCCCTTTGTAACTGTCCATCTGCTCCCCAATTGCCAACCTCTGCTTTCTGTAACAGTCCTTCTGCACCCCAGTCTCCAAGCTCTGCTCTCTTTAATAGTCCTTCTGAACCACAGTATCCAACATCTGCTCTCTGCAAAAATCCTTCTTCTCCCCAGGCTTCAAACTCTGCTTTCTGGAAGCGTCTTTATACATCCGAGTTTCCAAAATCTGCTCTCAGTAAAAGTTCTTCTGCACCCAAATCTCCAAACTCTGCTCTGTGTAACACTCTTTCTGCACCCCAGTCTACACCCTCTACTCTCTGTAAAAGTCCTTCTGCACCTCAGTCTCCAACCTCTGCTTTCTGTAAGATCCTTCTGCAACCCATTCTCCAAACGCTGCTCTCTGTAACAGTCTTCTGCAACCCAGTCCTCAAACTCTTCTCTCTGTAACAGGCCTTCTGCACCCCAGTCTCCAACCTCTGCTCTCTGTAATAAGTCTTCTGCACCCCAGTCTCCAAATTCTGCTCTCTGTAACAGGCTTACTGCACCCCAGTCTCCAACCTCTTCTCACTGCAACGATCTTTCTGCACCTCAGTCTCCAAACACTTCTCTCTGCAAGAGTCCTTCTAAACCGTAGTCTCCAACCTCTGCTCTCTGCAATAATCCTTCTGCACCCCAGTCTCCAAACTCTGCTCTCTGTTTCAGTCGTTCTGCACCCCAAGATTCAACATCTGCTCTCTGAAACAGTCCTTCTGCACCTCAGTGTGAAAACTCGCCTCTCTGCAAAAATCCTTCTGCAACCGAGTTTCCAAACTCTGCTGTATGTAACAGTCCTTCTGAACATCAGTCTACAAAATGCTCTCTGTAAGATCCTTCTGCAACCCAGTCTCGAAATTGTGCTATTTTTAACAGTCCTTCTGCACCCCAGTCTCCAAACTCTGCTCTCTGTAAAAGGCGTTCTCCACCCAGTCTCCAATCTCTGCTCTCTGTAACAGGCCTTCTGCACCCCAGTCTCCAACCTCTTCTCTCTGCAACGATCATTGTTCACCACAGTATTCAACCTCTGCTCTCTGCAACAGTCCTTTCTGCACCCCAGTCTCCAACCTGTGCTCTCTGTAACAATCCTTCTGCAACTCAGTCTCCAACTTCTGCTCTCTGCAAAGGTTCTTCTGAACCACAGTCTCCACACTATGTTCTGTGCAAAAGTCTTTCTGCACCCAAGTCTCCAACCTCTGCTCTCTGCAACAGTCCTTCTGCACCCCAGTCTCCAACCTCTGCTCTCTGCTACAGTACTTCTGCACCCCAGTCTCCAACCTCTGCTCTCTGCTACAGTACTTCTGCACCCCAGTCTCCAACATCTGCTCTCTGTATCAGTCATTTTGCACCTAAGTCTCCAACCTCTGCTCTCTGCAGCAGTCCTTTTACTCCCCAGTAACTAAAATCTGCTCTGTGTAACGATCCTTCTGCACCTTAGTTTCCAACCTCTGCTCTCTGAAACGATTCTTCTGCAACCCAGTCTCCAAACTTTGATCTCTGTATCAGTCCTTCTGCACCACAGTCTCCAAACTTTGCTCTCTTCCAAAGTTTTTATGCACCCAAGTCTTCAAACTCTGCTGTCTTCAAAATTTCTTCTGCACCCCAATCTCCAACCTGTGCTCTCTGTATCAGTTCTTCTGCACCCCAGTCTCCAGCATCTGCTCTCTGAGAATCCTTCTTCTATCCAGTCCCCAAACTCTGCTCTCTGTAAAAGTTCTTTTGTATCTCAGTTTCCAACCTCTTCTCTTTGTAACGGTCCATCTGCTTTCCAATTGCCAACCTCTGTTTTCTGTAAGAGTCCTTCTGCACCCCAGTCTCCAAACTCTTCTCTCTTCACCGATCTTTCCACACCTCAGTCTCCAAACTCTGCTCTCTGTAAAAGTCCTTCTGCACCTCAGTCTCCATCCTTTGCTCTCTGTAATTGTCCTTCTGAACCCCAGTCTTCAATCTCTGCTCTTTTAACAATCCTTCTGCACCTCTGTCTCCAACGTCTGCTCTCTGTTACAATCCTTCTGCAACCCAGTCTCCAACACCTGCTCTCTGTAACAGGTTTTCTGCAACCCAGTCTCCAAACTCTGCTCTCTGTATCAGGCCTTCTCTACCCCATTCTTTAACCTCTTCTCTCTGCAAAAGTCCTTCTGCACCCCTGTCTCCAACATCTGCTCTCTGCAACAAACCTTCTGCATCCCAGTTTCTAACGTCTGCTCTCTGTAAGATCTTTCTGCACCCCGTTTTCCAAACTTTGCTCTCTGTAACAGTCATTCTGCATGTCAGTCTCCAACCCCATCTTTCTGCAACGGCCCTTGTGCAACTCAGTATCCAACCTCTGTTCTCTGCAGCTGTCCTTCTGCACCCCAGGCTAAAAACTCTGCTCTCGGTAAGAGTCCTTCTGCACCCCAGTCTCCAAACTCTACTTTCCGAATCAGTTATTCTGCACCCCAGTCTAAAACTTCTGCTCTCTGTAACAGTCCTTCTGCAACTCAGTCTCCAACCTCTGCTCTCTGCAACAGTCCATCTGCACCCCAGTCTCCAACCTCTGCTCTCTGCAAACGTCTTATTATACCTCAGTATCCAATATCTGCTCTCAGCAACGATCTTTCTGCATCCCAGTCTACAACGTCTGCTCTCTGCAACAGTCTTTCTACAGCCCAGTCTCCAACCTCTGCTCTCTGCAACAGTCCTTCTTCACCCGAGTCTCCAACCTCTGTTCTCTGCAAACGTCTTATTATAACCCAGTATCCAACATCTGCTCTCTGCAACGATCTTTCTGCATCCCAGTCTTTAACGTATGCTCTCTGCAACAGTCCTTCTAAACACCAGTCTCCAACTTCTGCTCTCTGCTACACTCCTTCTGCACCCCAGTCTCCAACCTCATCTCTCTTCAACATTTCTTTTGCACTGCAGTCTCCACCCTGTGCTCTCTGTAACTATCCTACTGCACCCCGGTCTCCAAACTCTGCTCTCTGTAGAGATCTTTCTGCACCTCAGTCTCCAACCTCTGCTCTCTGCAACGATCCTTCTGCATCCCAGTCTTCAACCTCTGCTCTCTGCAACAGTTTTTCTGCACCCCAGTCTCCAAGCTCTGCTCTCTCTAACAGTCCTTCTGCACATCAGTGTCCAACCTCTGCTCTCTTTAACGATCCTTCTGTACCTCACGTCCAAACTCTGCTCTTTCTAACAGGCCTTCTGCACCTCAGTCTCCAACCTCTGCTTTCTTTAACAGTTCTTCTGAACCCCAATCTCCAAACTCTGCTCTCTGTAACACTCCTTCTGCATCCCAGTCTCCATCCTCTACTCTCTGTAAGAATCCTTTGACACCTTTTTCTCCAACCTGTGCTCTCTGTGACAGTCCTTCTGCACCCCAGTCTCCAACATCTGCTCTCTGCAACGATCCTTCTTCTATCCAGTCTCCAACATCTGCTCTCTGCAACGATCCTTCTGAATCCCAGTCTCCAAAGTCTGCTCTCTGCAACAGTCCTTCTACACCCTTGTCTCCAAACTCTGCTCTCTGCTACAGTCCTTGTGCACCCCAGTCTCCAACCTCCGCTCTCTTCAACATTTCTTCTGCACCCCAGTCTCCAACCTGGCTCCAACGTGTGCTCTCTGTAACTATCCTACTGCACCCCGGTCTCCAAACTCTGCTCTCTGTAGCGATCCTTCTGCACCTCAGTCTCCAACCTCTGATCTGCAACGATCCTTCTGCACCCCAGTCTCCAACGTCTTTTCTCTGCAACAGTCGTTCTGACCCCAGTCTTCAGCCTCTGCTCTCTGTAACATCCTTCTCCACCCCAGTTTCCAAACTCTGCTCTAGGTGACATTCCTTCTGCACCCCAGTCTCCACCCTCTGCTCTTTGTAACAGTACTTCTGTACCACAGTCTCCAATCTCTGCTCACTGCAACATTTCTTCTGCACCCCAGTCTCAAAACTGTGCTCTCTGTAACTGTATTTCAGACCCCAGTCTCCAACTGCTGCTATCTGTAATGATCCTTCTGCACCTCAGTCTCCAACATCCTCTTTTGCAACGATCCTTCTGCTCCACAATTTCCAAAATCTGCACTCTGTATTAGTCCTTCTACACCTAGTCTCCAACCTCTTCTCTCTTTACCAATCCTTCTGCACCTCAGTCTCCGAACTCTGCTCTCTGCAACGATCCTTCTGCACCCCAGTCTCCATCCTCTGCTCTCTGTAAGAATCCGTTTACACCCCAGTCTTTAACCTCTCCTCTCTGTAAAAGTCCTTCTACACTTCAGTCTCCAAGTTCTGCAATCTGTGCACCCCAGGCTCAAACCTCTGCACTCCGAAATGATGTTTCTGCACCTCCATCTCCAACCTCTGCTCTCTTTAATAGTCCTTCTGCACCCCAGTCTCCAACATCTGCTCTCTGCAAAGATCCTTCTTCTCACCAGGCTCCAACAACTGCTCTCTGCCACGGTCCTTCTACATCCCAGTTTCCACAATCTTCTCTCTGTAACAGTCCTTCTGCACCTCAGTTTCCAAACACTGCTCTCTGAAACAGTCCTTCTGCACTCCTGTATCCAACCTCTGCTCTAGTAACAGTTCTTCTGCACCCCAATCTCCAAACCCTTCTCTCTGTAACACTCTTTCTGCACCCCAGTCTCCACCCTCTACTCTCTGTAAAAGTCCTTCTGCACCTCAGTCTCCAACCTCTGCTCTCTGTAAGGTCCTTCTGCAAAACATTCTCCAAACGCTGCTCTCTGTATGAGTCTTCTGCACCCCAGTTTCCAAACTCTGCTCTCTGTAATAGGCCTTCTGCACCGCAGTCTTCAAACTCTGCTCTGTGTTATAGGCCTTCTGCACCCCAGTCTTCAACATCTGCTCTCTGCAATGATCCTTCTTCTACCCACTCTCCAAACTCTGCGCTTTGTAAAAGTACTGTTCTATCGCAGTCTCCAACCTCTTCTCTTTCTTATGGTCCATCTGCTCCCCAATTGTCTGCTTTCTGTAATAGTCCTTCTGCACCCCAGTCTCCCACTTCTGATCTCTACAACGGTCTTTCTGCACCCCAGTCTCCAAACTTTGCTCTCTGTAACAGTTCTTCTGTACGGAAGTCTCCAACCTCTTCTCTCTATAATGGTCCTTCTGCACCCAAATTTCCAACCTCTGCTCTCTGTAACAGTCCTTCTAAGCCTCAATCTAAAACTTCTGCTCTCTGCAACAATCCTTCTAAAAAACAGTATCCAAACTGTGCCATCAGTAACAATCCTTCTGCACTACAGTCTCCAACATCTGCTCTCTGTAACAGGTTTTCTGCAACCCAGTGTCTAAACTCTGCTCTCTGTAACAGGCCTTCTGCACCCCAGTCTCCAAACTCTGCTCTCTGCAAAAGTCTTTCTACACCCCAGTCTCCAACCTCTGCTGTCTGCAACAATCCTTCTGCATGCCAGTCTACAATGTCTGCTCTCTGTAAGATCCTTCTGAACACTGTTATCCAAACTTTGCTCTCTGTAACAGTCATTCTGCACCTCAGTCTCCAACCTCATCACTCTGCAACGGCCCTTGTGTACCCCAGTATCAAACCTCTGTTCTCTGCAGCTGTCCTTCTGCACCCCAGGCTACACACTCTGCTCTCTGTAACAGTAATTCTGTTCGGCAATCACCAACCTCTTCTCTCTATAACAGTCTTTCTGCACCCCAATTTTCAACCTCTGCTCTCTGTAGCAGTCATTCTAAGCCTCAATCTAAAACTTCTGCTCTCTCCAACAATCCTTCTAAACCCCAGTGTCCAAACTGTACTATCTGTAACAATCCTTCTGCAACCCAATCTCTAACATCTACTTTCTGTAACAGGTTTTCTGCAACCCAGTCTCCAAACTCTGCTTTCTGTAACAGGCCTTCTGCACCCCAGTCTCCAACCTCTGCTGTCTGCCACAATCCTTCTGCATCCCAGTCTCCAACGTCTGCTCTCTGTAAGATTTTTCTGCACACCGTAATCCAAACTTTGTTCTCTGTAACAGTCATTCTGCACCTCAGTCTCCAACCTCAGCACTCTGCAACGGCCCTTGTGCACCCCAGTATCAAAACTCTGTTCTCTGCAGCTGTCCTTCTGCACCCCAGGCTAAAAACTCTGCTCTCTGTAAGAGTCCTTCTGCACCCCAGTCTCCAAACTCTACTTTCCGTATCAGTTATTCTGCACCCCAGTCTAAAACTTCTGCTCTCTGTAACAGTCCTTCTGCACCTCAGTCTCCAACGTCTGCTCTCTGCAACAGTCCTTTTACACCCTAGTCTCCAACCTCTGCTCTCTGCTACTGTCCTTCTGCACCCCAGTCTCCAACCTCTTCTCTCTGCAACATTTCTTCTGCACCCCAGTCTCCAACATGTGCTCTCTGAAACTATCCTACTGAACCCCGGACCTCAAACTCTGCTCTCAGTAGCGATCCTTCTGCACCTCAGTCTTCAACTTCTGCTCTCTGCAACGATCCTTCTGCATCTCAGTCTCCCACATCTGCTCTCTGCAATGGTCCTTCTGCACCCCAGTCTCCAAACTCTGCTCTCTGTAACAGTCCTTCTGTTTGGCAATCTCCAAACTCTTCTCTCTATAACGGTACTTCTGCACCCCAATTTTCAACCTCTGCTCTCTGAAGCAGTCATTCTAAATCTCAATCTGAAACTTATGCTCTCTCCAACAATCCTTCTAAACCCCAGTCTCCAAACTGTGCTATCTGTAACAATCCTTCTGCAACCCAGTCTCCAACATCTACTTTGTGTAACAGGTTTTCTGCAACCCAGTCTCCAAACTCTGCTCTCTGTAACAGGCCTTCTGCACCCCAGTCTCCAACCTCTGCTGTCTGCAACAATCCTTCTGCATCCCAGTCTTCAAATTCTGCTCTCTGTAAGATTTTTCTGCACACCGTTAACCAAACTTTGCTCTCTGCAACAGTCATTCTGCACCTCAGTCTCCAAGCTTATCTCTCTGCAACGGCCCTTGTGCACCCAAGTATTCAACCTCTGTTCTCTGAAGCTGTCCTTTTGCACCCCAGGCTACAAACTCTGCTCTCTGTAACAGTCTTTCTGCACCCCAGTCTCCAAACTCTACTTTCCTTATCAGTTATTCTGTACCCAGTCTAAAACCTCTGCTCTCTGTAGCAGTTTTTCTGCACCTCAGTCTCCGACCTCTGCTCTCTGCAACAGTCCTTCTACATCCCAGTCTCCAACATCTGCTCTCTGCTACAGTCCTTCTGCACCTCAGTCTCCAACCTCTGCTCTCTGCAACATTTCTTCTGCACCCCAGTCTCCAACCTGTGCTCTCTGAAACTATTCTACTGCACCTCGGTCTGCAAACTCTGCTCTCTGTAGTAATCCTTCTGCACCTCAGTCTCCAAACTCTGCTCTCAGCATCGATCCTTCTGCATCCCAGTCTCCAATCTCTGCTCTCTGCAACAGTACTTCAGCACCCCAGTCTCCAACCTCTGCTCTGTGTAACAGTCTTTCTGCACACCAGAATCCAATCTCTGCTTTGTGTAACAATCCTTCTGCACCTCATGTCCAAAATCTGCTCTCTGTAACAGGCCTTCTGCACCACAGTCTCCAACCTCTGCTTTCTGTAACAGTTCTTCTGAACCCAAATCTCCAAACTCTGCTCTCGGTAACACTCCTTCTGCACCCCAGTCTTCATCCTCTTCTGTCTGTAAGAATCCTTTGACACCCCTGTCTCCAACCTCTCCTCTCTGTAAAACTCCTTCTGCACCTCAGTATCCAACCTCTGCAATCTGTAACAGTCCTTCTGCACCCCATTCTCCAAACCCTGCTCTCTGTATCAGTAGTTCTGCACCCAAGTCTCCAAACTCTGCTCTCTGCAACATTTCTTCTGCAACCCAGTCTCCAACCTGTGCTCTCTGTAACAGTCCTTCTGCACCCCAGTCTCCAACATCTGCTCTCTGCAACGATCCTTCTTCTACCCAGTCTCCAAATTCTGCTCTTTGTAAAAGTCCTTTTCTATCGCAGTCTCCAACCTCTTCTCTTTGTAATGGTCTATCTGCTCCCCAATTGCCAACCCCTGCTTTCTATAACAGTTCTTCTGCACCCAAGTCTCCAAACTCTTCTCTCTGCAACGATCCTTCTGCATCTCAGTCTCCAACTTCTGTTCTCTCTAAAAGTCCATCTGCATCTCAGTTTCCATCCTTTGCTTTTTGTAATGGTCCTTCTGCACCCCAGTCTCCAATCTCTGCTCTCTGTTACAATCATTCTGCACCTCTGTCTCCAACGTCTGCTCTCTGTAACAGTCCTTCTGCACCCCAGTCTCCAAACTCTGCTCTCTGTAACAGTCTTTCTGTACCGCAGTCTCCAAATTATTCTCTCTATAATGGTACTTCTGCACCCCAATTGCCAACCTCTGCTTTCTGAAACAGTCCTTCTCCACCTTAGACTCCAACCTCTGTCTTTGTAACAGTTTTTCTAAGCCTCAGTCTGAAACCTCTGCTCTCTGCAACAATCCTTTTAAACCCCAGTCTCCAAACTGTGCTATCTGTAACAATTCTTCTACACCCCAGTCTCAAACATCTGCCCTCTGTAACAGGTCTTCTGCAACTCAGTCTCCAAAGTCTGCTCTCTGTAACAGGCCTTCGCACCCCAGTCTCCAACCTTTTCTCTCTGCAGCGATTCTTCTGCACCTCAGTATCCAACCTCTGCTCTCTGCAATAGTCCTTCTGAACCCCAGTCTCCAACCTCTGCTCTCAGTAAGATCCTTCTGCACCCCGTTATCCAAACTTCGCTCTCTGTAACAGTCATTCTGCACCTCAGTCTCCAACCTCATCTCTCTGCAACGGCCCTTCTGCACCCCAGTATCCAACCTCTGTTTTCTGCAGCAGTCCTTCTTCACCCCAAACTACAAACTCTGCTCTCAGTAACAGTTTTTCTGCACCCCAGTCTCCAAACTCTACTTTCCGTGTCAGTAATTCTGCACCCCAGTCTAAAACCTCTGCTCTCTTTAACAGCCCTTCTGCACCTCAGTCTCCAATCTCTGCTCTCCTCAACAGTCCTTCTGCACCCCAGTCTCAAAACTCTGCTCCGTGCAAAAGTTCTTCTACACACCATTCTTTAACATCTGCTCTCTGCAAGGATGCTTCTGCATCCCAGTCTCCAACGTCTACTCACTGCAACAGTCCTTCTACACCCAAGTCTCCAACCTCTGCTCTCTGCTACAGTCCTTCGGCACCCCAGTCGCAAACCTCTGCTCTCTTCAACATTTCTTCTGCACCCCAGTCTCCAACCTGTACTCTGTAACTATCCTACTGCACCCCGGTCTCTAAACTCTGCTTTCTGTAGTGATCCTTCTGCACCTCAGTCTCCAACCTCTGCTCTATGCAACGATCCCTCTGCACTCCAGTCTCCAACGTCTGTTCTCTGCAACAGTCCTTCTGTCCCCAGTCTCCAGCCTCTGTTCTCTGTAACATCCTTCTGCACCCCAGTTTCCAAACTCTGCTCTCTGTGACATTTCTTCTGCACCCCAGTCTCCACCCTCTGCTCTTTGTAAAAGTACTTCTGTACCGCAGTCTCAAATCTCTGCTCACTTCAACATTTCTTCTGCACCCCAGTCTCCAAACTGTGCTCTCTGTAACTGTCTTTCTGACTCCAGTCTCCAACCTCTGCTCTCTGTAACGGTCCTTCTGCGCCCCAATTGTCTCCAACCTCTGCTCTCTTTATCAGTCCTTCTGCACCTTAGTCTTCACACACTGCTCTCTCTCACAGTTCTTCTACACCCCAGTCTCCAAACTCTGCTCTCTGCAACAGTCCTTCTTCACCTTAGTCTCCAACCTTTCCTCTCTGTAACAATCCTTCTGCACCTCAGTCAACATCCTCTACTGTCTGAAACGATCCTTCTGCACCTATGTCTCCAAACTCTACTCTCTGCAATGATCCATCTGCACCCCATTCTCCAAATTTTGCTCTCAGCAAGTATCCTTCTGCACCCCAGTCTCCAACCTTTGATCTCTGAAACAGTCTTTGTCCAACCCAGTCTACAACATCTGCTTTTCTCAACAGTCCTTTTGCACCTCATTGTGAAAAATCTGCTCTCTGCAACAGTCCTTCTGCACCACATTCTTCAACCTCTGCTCTCTGCAACAGTTTTTCTGCACCACAGTCTCCAACATCTTCTATCTACAACAGTCCTTTACCCCAGTCTAAATGGTGCTCTCTGTAACAGCCCTTCTATATTGCAGTCTCCAAACTCTACTCTCTGTAAGCATCCTTCTGCACCCCAGTCTCTAAACTCTGCTGTCTGTAACAGTCTTTCTGCACCTCAGTTTCAAACCTCTGCTTTATGTAAGATCCTTCTGCATCCCAGTCTGCAAACTCTGCTTTTTGTATCACACTTTCTGCACCACAGTCTCCAACCTATGCTCTCTGTAACAGTTCTTCTACCCCTCAGTCTCCAACCTCTGTTTCTGCAACAGTTCTGCTACACCTCAGTCTCCAACCTTTGCTATCTGCAACAGTCCTGCTGCACCCCAGTCTCCAACCTCTGCTCTCTGCAACAGTCCTTCTTCAACCCAGTGGACAACATCTGCTCTCTGCAACATTTCTTCTTCACCCCAGTCTTCAACCGGTGCTCTCTGTAACTGTCCTTTGAACCCCAGTGGCCAACCTCTGCTCTCTGTAGCGATCCTTCTGCGCCTCAATCTCCAAACTCTGCTCTCTGCAAAGATCCTTCTGCACCTCAGTCTTAAACCTCTGTTCTCTGCAATGATCCTTCTACACACCAGTCTCCACGCTCTGCTCTCTGTAACAGTCCTTCTGAACATCAGTGTGCAAACTCCGCTCTCCGTCACAATCCTTCTGCACCTCAGTCTCCAACCACTGCTATCTGTAATAGTCCTTCTGCACCTCAGACTCCAACCTCTGCTCTCTGCAACAGTCCTGCTGCACCCAAATCTCCAACCTCTGCTCTCTTCAACAGTCCTTCTGCACCTCAGTGTCCAACCTCTGCTCTCTGTTAGATCCTTCTGCAACACACTCTCCAACCTCTACTATCTGCAATTGTCCTTCTATACGACAGTCTCCAACCTCGTTTCTCTACAACACTTCTTTTGCACCACAGTCTCCAACCTCTGCTCTCTATAACAGTCCTTCTGTTTCGCAGTTTCCAACCTCTGTTTCCTTTAATGGTCCTTCTGCACCCCAGTTTACATCCTCTTCTTTCTGTATCAGTCCTTCTGCACCACAGTCTCCAAACTCTGTTCTCTGTAAAAGTCCTTCTGCACCTCAGTCTGCAACCTCTGCTCTCTGCAATAGTTCTACTGCACCCCAGTCTCCAACACCTGCTCTCGACAACAGTCTTTCTCTACCCTAGTCTCCAACCTCTGCTCTTTGCAACAGTTTTTCTGCACCACAGTCTCCAACCTCTGCTTTCTGTATCAGTCTTTCTGCACCCCAGTCTCCAACCTCTGCTCTCTGTAACAGTCGTTCTGCACGTCAGTCACCAAACTCTGCTCTCTGCAACAGTCCTTTGGCACCCAGTCTCAAAATGCTACTCTCTGAAAAAGTCTTCCTCCACCCCAGTCTTCAACCTCTGCTTACTTCAACAGTTCTTCTACACCCCAATCTCCAACCACTACTCTCCGTAAGAGTCCTTCTGTACCCAAGTCTCCAACCTCTACTCTCTGCAACAGTTCTTGTGCACCCCAGTCTCCAATCTCTGTTTTCTGTATCAGTACTTCTGCACTCAAGTCTCTAACCACTGTTCTTTGTAAAAGTCCTTCTGCAATTCAGTGTTTAAATTCTGCTCTGAGAAACAGTCACTCCCCACCCCGATCTCCAGTGTTCGCTCTCCGCAACAGTTCTTCTGCACCCCATTCTCCAACCTCTGCTCTCTGCAACGATCCTTCTGCACGCTGTCTCCAAACTCTGCTCGCTGCAACAGTCCTTGTGCACCCAGTCTCTAATATGACTCTCTGCAACCATTCTACTGTACCTCAGTCTGAAAACTTTGCCCTCTGTAAGAATCCTTCATAACCCCTGCGTCCAACCTCTGCTCTCTCTAACAGTCATTCTGTACCTCAGCCTCCAATGTCTGCATTGTGTAAGACTCTTCTGAAACCCAGTCTGCAAACTCTGCTCACTGTAAGAGTCCTTCTACACCCCAGTCTCCAAATTCTGCTCTCTGTAACAGGCCTTCTGCACCCCTGTCTCCCACCTCTGCCCTCTGCAACGATCCTTATGCACTCCATTCCAACATCTGCTCTATATAACGGTCCTTCTGCACCCCAGTCTCAAACCTCTGCTTTCTTTGTAAGTCCTTCTGAACCACGGTTTCCAAACTCTGCTCTCTGTAACAGTCCTTCTGCACCTCTTTCTCCAGCCTCTGATGTCTGCAATCTTATTTGTGCACCCAATTCTCTATCCTCTGCTCTCTGTAACAGTCCTTCTGCACCCCATTCTCTAACCTCTGCTCTCTGCAACAGTCTTTCAGTAACACAGTCTCCAACTTCTTCTCCCTGTAACGGTCCTTCTGCACCCCAGTCTCGACCTCTGCTTTCTGTATCAGTAATTCTGCACCCCAGTCTCCACACTTGACTCTCTGTAACATTCTTTCTTCACCCCAGTTTCCAAACTCTGCTCTCTGCAACAGTACTTCTGAACCCCATTCTCCAACATCTGCACTCTGAAACAGTTCTTCTATAAACCATTCTCAAACCTCTGCTCTCTGAAACAGTCCTGTATTGCAGTTTCCGAACTCTGCTCTCTGCACCCTATTCTCCAACCTCCAACAGTCCTTATGCACCCAAGTCTCCAACACCTGCTCCCTGCAACAGTCCTTCTTCACCTCATTCTCCAAACTCTGCTATCTGCAACAGTTCTTCTGCACCCCAGTCTCCAAACTCTGCTCTCTGCAACAATCCTTCTGCACATCTGTCTCCAACTTTGCTCTCTGCAATGGTCCTTCTGAACCTCCATCTCCAACTTCTACTCTCTGTATCAGTCCTTCTGCACCTCAGTCTCCAACCTCTGCTCTCTGTAAGATTCTTCTGCAACCCAGTCTCCAAACTCTGCCCTCTGTAATAGTCGTTCTGTATCCCTTCACAAAACTCTGCTCTCTGTAAAAAGCCTTCTGCACCACAGTCTCCAACCTCTGTTCTCTGTAACAGTCCTTCTCCACCCCAGTCTCCAAACTCTGCTCTCTGTAACAATCCTGTTCCACCTCAGTCTCCAACCTCTGCTCTCTGTAAGATATTTCTGCAACCCTGTCTCCAAACTCTGCTTTTTGTAACAGTTCTTCTGCATTCCAGTCTCAAATCTCTGCTCTGTGCAACAGTTTGTCTGCATCGCAGTCTCCAAACTCTGCTCTATGAAAGATTCTTCTGCACCCCAGTCTCCAAACTCCGATCTCCGTAACAGTCCTTCTGCACCCGAATCTCCAATCTTTGCTCTCTGTAACAATCCTTCTGCACCTCGGTCTCCAACATCTGTTCTCTGCAACGGTCCTCCTGCACCCCATTATCCGACCTCTGTTTTCTGCTAGAGTACTTCAGAATGTCAGTCTCCAAACTCTGCTCTCTGCAAAAATCCTTCTGCACCCCAGTCTCCAACCAATGCTCTCGGTAACATTTCTTCTGCACCTCAACTCTAAACTCTTCTCTGTGTAAGATCCTTCTGCCACCCAGTCTCCAAACTCTTCTCAGTTAAAGAGTTCTCCAAACTCTTTATCAGTTTTTCTGTACTGCAGTCTCCAACCTCTGCTCTCTGTAAGGTTCATTCTGGACCCAAGTCTCCAACCTCTGCTTTCTGTATCAGTCCTTCTATACCCCAGTCTCCAACCTCTGCTCCTCTAAAAGTCCTTCTACACTCCAGTCTTCAACATCTGCTCTGTGAAACAGTCCTTCTGCAACCCAGTTTCCAATCGCTGCTGTCTGCTACGATCCTTCTGCACCCAAGTCTCCAACCTCTGCTCTCTGCAACGATTCTTCTGCACACCAGTCTCCATCCTCTGCTCTCTGAAATAATCCTACTGCACACCAGTCGTCACCCTCTGCTCTCTGTAACAATCCTTCTGCACTGCAGTCTCCAAATTCTACTCTATGTAATATTCTTCTGCAACCCAGTCTCCAAACTCTGCTCTCTGTAACAGTCCTTCTGTACGCAGTCTCCAACCTCTTCTCTCTGCAATGATCCTTCTGCACCTCATTCTCCAACCTCTGCTCTCTGCAACAGTCCTTCTTCACCCCAGTCTCCAGACTCTGCTCTCTGTAAGATCTTTTTGCATCGCTTTCTCCAGCCTCTGCTCTCTGTAACAGTCCTCCTGCACCCCAGTATCCAAACTCTGCTCTCTGTAAAATTCCTTCTGCACATCAGTCTCCAACATCTGCTCTCTGCAACGATCCTTCTGCATCCCAGTCTTCAACAACTGCTCTCTGAAACAGTTTTTCTGCACCCCAATCTCCAACTTCTGCTCTCTGCTACAGTACTCCTGCACCCCGGTCTCCAACCTCTGTTCTCTGCAATATTTCTTCTGCACCCCAGTATCCAACCTGTGCTCTTTGTAACTGTCAAGCTGCACCCCAGTCTCCAAACTCTGCTCTCTGTAGTCATCCTTCTGCACTTTATTCTCCAACCTCTGCTCTCTGCAATGAAACTTCTGTACCCTAGTCTCCATCCTCTGCTCTCTGTAAGAATCCTTTTGAACCCTAGTCTCCAACGTCTCCTCTTTGTAAAAGTCCTTCTGCACTTCAGTCTCCAAGTTCTGCAATCTGTAACAGTCCTTCTGCACCCCAGTCTCAAACCTCTGCTCTCAGAAATGATCTTTCTGAACCTCAGTCTCCAACCTCTGCTCTCTTTAATAGTCCTTCTGCACCCCAGTCTCCAACATCTGCTCTCTGCAACGATCCTCCTTGTCCCCAGGCGCCAACCTCTGCTATCTGCAACGGTCCTCCTACACCCCAGTTTATAAACTCTGCTCTCTGTAACCATCCTTCTGCACCTCAGTCTCCAAACTCTGTTCTCTGAAACAGTCCTTCTGCAACCCAGTCTCCAAGCTCTGCTCTTAGTAACAGTTCTTCTGCACCCCAATCTCCAAACTCTGCTCTCTATAACACTCCTTCTGCACCCTAGGCTCCACCCTCTACTTTCTCTGAAAGTCCTTCTGTAACCCAGTCTCCAAAATCTGCTCTCTGTAATAGTCCTGTTGCACCTCGGTCTCGAATCTCTGCTCTCTGTAAGATCCTTCTGCATCCCTGTCTCCAAACTCTGCTCTCCGTAACAACCTTCTGCACCGCAGTCTCCAACCTCTGCTCTCTGCAACAGTCCTTCTAAACCGCAGTCTCCAAATTCTGGTCTCTGCAACAGTCCTACTGCACCCCAGGCTCCAAATTCTGTTCTCTGTAGCAATCCTTCTTCACCTCAGTTACCAAACTCTGATCTCTGCAATAGTCCTTTTTCACCACATTCTTCAAACTCTGCTCTCTGTAGCAATCTTTCTACACCCCAGTCGCCAAACTCTGCTGTCTTCAACAATCTTTTTGCACCCCAGTCTCCAACCTCTGCTCTGCGCAAAAGTCGTTCTGCACCCCAGTCTCCAAAATCTGCTCCCTGCTACAGTTCTTCTGCACCTCAGTCTGACAACTCTGCTCTCTGCAACGATCCTTGTGCACTCCAGTCTTTAAACTCTACTTTCTGAAACAGTCTTTCTGCACCTCAGTATCCAACCTCTGCTCTCTGTAATATTCCTTCTGCTCCCCAGTCTCCAATCTCTTCTCTCTGTGACTGTCCTTCTGCTCCGCAGTCTCCAACCTCTGCTCTCTGTAACACTCCTTCTTTACTGCAGTCTCCAACCTCTGCTCTCTGTAACAGTCTTTATGTCGCACAGTCTCCAACCTCTGCTCTGTGTAAGGGTTCTTCTGCACCACAGTCTCCAAGATCTGCTCTCTGTAACAATACTTCTGCACCACAGTCTCAAAACTCTGCTGTCTATAGTGGGCCTTTTGCACGCCAGTCTCCAAACTCTGCTCTTTGCAATGATCCTACTGCACCCCAGTCTCCAACTTCTGATCTCTGCAAGAGTCCTTCTGTACCTCAGTCTCCAAATTCTGCTCTATGTAACATCCTTCTGCACCCCTGTCTCCAACCTCTGCTCTCTGTAACAGTCCTTCTGCACCACAGTCTCCAAAGTCTACTCGCTGCAACAGTCTTTCTGCACCCCAGTCTCCAACCTCTGCTCTCTGCAACACTCTTTCAGCAACCCAGTCTCCAACCTCTGCTCTCTGAAGCAATTTTTCTTCACCTCAGTTTCAAAACTCTGTCCTCTGCAACGTTCCTTCTGAACCTCAGTCTCTAAATCTTTACTCTCTGTAACAGTTCTTCTGCATCTCATTCTTCAGCCTCTGCTCTCTGTAGGATCCTTCTCCAACCAAGTCTCCAGACTCTTCTCTCTGTAACAGTCCTTCTGCACACCAGTCTCCAAACTCTGCTCTCTGCACTGATCCTTTTTCACACCAGTCTCCAACCTCTGCTCTCTGGAACAGTACTTCTGAACCCCAGCCTCCTATATTTGCTCTCTTCAACAGTCCTTCTGAAACTCAGTCTGAAAACTCTGCTCTCTGCAACGATCCTTCTGCACCTCAGTCTCCTACCTCTGCTCTCTGTAAGACCCTTCTGCATCCCAGTCTCCAAACTCTGCTCTCTTTAACAGTCATTCTGCACAACAGTTTCCAACCTCTGTTCTCTGTAAAAGAAATTCTGCAACCCAGTCTAAAATCTCTGCTCTCTGTAAAAGGCCTTCTGAAACCCAGTCTCCAAACTCTTCTCTCTGCAATGATTCTTCTCCACAAAAGTCTCCAACCTCTGCTCTCAGCAAAAGTCTTTCTGCATCCTTGTCTCCAACCTCTGCTCTCTGTAAGATCCTTATGCACTCCAGTCTCCAACATCTATTATCTTAACAATCCTTCTGCAACCCAGTCTCCAACATCTGCTCTCTGCAACAGTTCTTCTTCACCACATTCTGAAAACTCTGCTCTCTGCAACGACATTTCGGCACCCCAGTCTCCTACCTCTGCTCTCTTTAACAGTCCTTCTGCACCTTTGTCTACCAACTCTGCTCTTTTTAGATCCTTCTGCAACCCAGTCTTTAAACTCTGCACTCTGTAACAGTCCTTCTGCCTAAAAGTCTCCAAACTCTCCTCTCTGTAACAGTCCTTCTTCACCTCAGTCTCAAACCTCTAATCTCTGTAACAGTCCTTCTGTACCTCAGTCTGAAACCTCTGCTCTCTGCATGATCCTTCTACACCCAGTCTCCAACCAGTGCACTCTGTAACAGTCCACTTACACCTCAGTAACCAAACTCTGCTCTTTGTAAGATTCTTCAGCCACCCAGACTCCTAACACTGCTCTCCATAACAGTCCTTCTGCACCCCACTCTCCAACATCTCATCTTTGTAACAGGCCTTCTGCACCCAGTCTCCAAACTCTGCTCTCTGCAACAATATTTCTGCACCCCAGTCTCGAACCACTGCTCTCTGAAATGATCCTACTGCACCCCAGTCTCCAACTTCTGATCTCTGCAACAGTACTTCTGCACCTTAGTCTCCAACTTCTGCTCTCTGTAAGATCCTACTGCATCCGTGTCTCCAAACTCTGCTCCTTGCAACAATCCTTCTGCACCCTAGTCTTCAACCTCTTCTCTATGTAAAAGAAATTCTGCACCTCAGTCTCCAATCTCTGCTCTCTGCAACAGTTCTTCTGCACTGCAGTCTCCAACTTCTGCTCTCTTTAACGTTGTGTCTGCACCGCAGACTCCAATCTCTTCTTTCTGTATCATTCCTTCTGCACCCCAGTCTCCAAATTCTTCTCTCTCTAAGAGTCCTTCTGCACCTCAGTCTCTTACCTCTGCTCTCTGCAACAGTCGTTCTGCAACCCAGTCTCCAACCTCTGCTCTCTGCAACAGTCCTTCTGAACCCCAGTCTCCAACCTCTGCTCTCTGCAACAGTCCTTCTGCACCTCAGTCTCCAACCTCTGCTCTATGTAACAGGACTTCTGCATCTGAGTCTCAAACCGCTGCTCTCTGCAACAGTCCTTCTGCACTCCAGTCTCCAACCTCTTCTCTCTGCAACAGTCCTTCTGCAACCCAGTCTCCAACCTCTGCTGTCTGCAAGAGTCCTTCTGCACCCCAGTCTCCAACCTCTGCTCTCTGCAACAGTCCTTCTGCAACACATTCTCCAATCTCTGCTCTCTGTAAGATTCTTCTGCACTCCAGTTTCCAAACTCTGCTTTCTGTATCAGTCCTTCTGAAGCCCAGTCTCAAAACTTTGTTCTCTGTATCTATCTTTCTGCACCTCAGTCTCCCACCTATTCTCTCTGTAACATTCTTTCTGCACCCCAGTTTCCAACCTCTGCTCTCTGTAACAGTTTTTCTATACTGCAATCTCCAAATCTTGGTCTCTGTAACGGTCCTTCTGCACCCCAGTTTTCAACCTCTTCTTAGTGTAACAGTCCTTCTGCATCTCAGTCTCAAACCTCTGCTCTCTGTAACAGTCCTTCTGCACCTCAGTCTGACAGCTCTGCTCTCTGCACGATTCTTCTGCAACTCAGTCTTCAACCAATACTCTCTTCACTAGTCCTTTTGCACCCCAGTCTCCAACCTCTGCTCTCTGCAATGATTCTACTGCATCCCAGTCTCCACCCTCTGATCTCTGCAACAGTCTTTCTGCACCTCAGTCTCCAGCTTATTCTCTCTGTAAGATTCTTCTGAACCCCTGTATCCAACCTCTGCTCTCTGTAACAGTCCTTCTGCACCAGAGTCTTTAACCTCTGCTCTCTCTAGCAGAACTTCCGCACCTAAGTCTCCAACCTCTGCTCTCTGCAAAAGTCCTTCTGCACCCCAGTCCCCAACCTCTGCTCACTACAACAGTTCTTCTGCACTCTACTTAGCAACATCTGCTCTCTGCAACAGACCTTCTGCACCCCAGTCTTAAACATCTGCTCTCTTCAACAGTCATTCAGCAACTCAGTCTGAAAACTCTTCTCTCTGCACCTACCCTTCTGCGCCCAAGTGTCCTACCTCTGCTCTCTGTAACAGTCCTTCTGCACCTCAGTCTCCCAATTGTGCTCTCTGTTTGATTATTCTGCAACCCAGTCTTTAAACTCTGCACTCTGTAAATTCCTTCTGCACAACAGTCTCCAAACTCTGCTCTCTGTAACAGGACTTCTGGAACCCAGTCTCCAAACTCTGCTCTCTGTAAAAGGCCTTCTGCACTCCAGTCTCCAACCTCTTCTCTCTGCAACGATTCTTCTCCACCCAAGTCTTTTACATCTGCTCTCTGAAACAGTCCGTTTGAACCTCAGCCTTTAAACTCTGCTTTCTGTAAGATTCATCTGAACCCCAGTCTCCAACCTCTGCTCTCTGTAACAGTCCTTCTGCACCCCAGTCTCTACAATCTGCTCTCTGTAACAGTCCTTCTGCACCCCATTCTCCAACATCTGCTCTCTGCAACAGTCCTTCTGCACCCCAGTCTCCAAACTCTGCTCTCTGCAATGATCTTTCTGGACCCCAGTCTCCAACGTCTGCTTGCTGCAAAGGTCATTCTCCACCACAGTCTCCAACATGTGCTCTCTGCAACAGTCCTTCTGCACCTCAGTCTGAAAACTCTGCTCACTGTAACATTCCTTCTCCACCCCAGTCTCCAACCTCTGTCCTCTGCAACAGTCCTTCTGATCCCCAGTCTCTGAGATCTGCTCTTTGTAACAGTCCTTCTGTACCAGAGTCTCCAACTTCTGCTCTTTGTAACGGTTCTTTTACACCCCAGTCTCCAAACTCTGCTTTGTGTATCAGTCTGTCTGAACCCCAGTCTCCAACCTCTGTTCTCTGTATCTATCCTTTTGCACCTCAGTCTCAATCTGTGCTCTATGTAAGAGTCCCTCTGTACCCCAGTCTCCAACCTCTGCTCTCGGAAACAGTCCTATTCCGCAGTCTCCAACTCTGCTCTCCTTAACGGTCCTTCTGCACACCAACTTCCAAAATCTGCTTCCTGTAACAGTCCTTCTGCACCTGAGTCTCCAAACTCTGCTCGCTGAAACAGTCCTTCTACACCTCAGTCTCCAACCTATGCTCTCTGTAACAGTCCTTCTGCACCTCAGTGTGAAAATTCGGCTCTCTGCACAATCCTTCTGCACCCCAGTCTCCAAACACTGCTCTCGGTAACAGTTCCCCTGCACCTCAGTCTACAATCTCTGCTCTCTGTAAGATCCTTCATCAACCCAGTCTTCAACCACTGCTCTCTGTAACAGACCTTCTGCACCCATGTCTCCAAATTCTTCTCTCGGCAACGATTCTTCTCCACACCAGTCTCAAACCTCTGCTCTCTGCAATGGTCCTTTTGCACCACAGTCGCCACCCTCTTCTCTCTGCAACAGTCCTTCTGCACACCAGATTTCAAACTCTGCTCTCTGTAACTGTCCTTCTGCACCACAGTCTCTAACCTCTGCTCTCTGTAATAGTCCTTCTGCACATCAGTCTCCAACCTCTGCTCTCTGCAACAGTCCTCTTGCAACACAGTCTCCAAAATCTGCTCTCTGTAAGATCCATCTGAACCCCAGTCTCCAACCTCTGCTCTCTGTAACAGTCTTTCTGCACCCCAGTCTCCAGCCTCTGCTCTCTGTAACAGTTTTTCTACACCTCATTCTTCAACCTCTGCTCTCTGTAACAGTCTTTCTGAACCCCACTCTCCAATCTCTGCTCTATGCAACAGTCCGTCTACACCACAGTCTCCAACTCTGCTTTCTGTAATGATCTCTCTGGACCCCAGTCTCCAACGTCTGCTCTCTGAAAGAGTTTTTCTGGACCACAGTCTCCAACCTCTGCTCTCTATAACAATCCTTCTGCACCCCTGTCTGCAACCTCTGCTCTTTGTAAGATCCTTCTGCAACCCAGTTTGTAACTCTGCTCTCTGTAACAGTGATTCTGCCCACCGGTCTCCAACCTTTGCTCTCTGCAATGATCCTTATTCACCAAAGTCTCCAAACTCTGCTCTCTGCAACAGTCCTTCTACAACCTAGTCTCCAATATCTGCTCTCTGCAACAGTCCTTTTGCACCTCACTCTGAAAAGTCTGCTCACTGCAACGACCCTTCTGCACCACAGTCATCTAATTCTGCTGTCTGTAACAGTCCTTCTGCACCTCATTCTCCCAACTATGCTCTTTGAAAGATTCTTCTACAATGCAGTCTTTAAACTCTGCACTCTGTAACAGTCCTTCTGCAAAACAGTCTCCAAACTCTGCTCTCTGTAACATGACTTCTGCCACCCAGTCTAAAAACTCTGCTCTCTGTAACAGGACTTCTGCACCCCAGTCTCCAACCTCTTCTCTCTGCAATGATTCATCTCCACCCCAGTCTCCAGAATCTGCTCTCTGCAACAGTCCTTTTGCACCCCAGTCTCAAAACTCTGCTCTCTATAAGATGCATCTGAACCCCAGTCTCCAAACTCTGCTCTCTGTAACAGTCCTTCTGCACCCCAGTCTCCAACCTCTTCTCTGTGTAACAGTCCTTGTGCACCCCAGTTTCTAAAATCTGCTCTTTGCCACAGTCCTTCTGCACCCCAGTCTCCAACGTCTGCTCTCTGGAACAGTCCTTCTGCACCCCAGTCTCAAAACTCTGCTCTTTGCAACGATCCTTCTGGACCCCAGTCTCCAACCTCTGCTTTCTGTATCAGTTTTTCGAAACCCCAGTCTACAAACTCTGTTCTCTGCATCTATCCTTCTGCACCTCAGTCTCCAACCTGTGCTCTATGTAGGAGTCCTTCTGCACCCAAGTCTCCAACCTCTTCTCTCGGTTACAGTCTTATACCGCAGTCTCCAAACTCTGCTCTCTGTAACGGTCCTTCTGCATCCCAATTTCCAAACTCTGCTTCCTATAACAGTCCTTCTGCACCTGAGTCTCCAAACTCTGCTCTCTGTAACAGTCCTTCTACATCTCAGTCTCCAAACTTTGGTCTCTGTAACAGTCCTTCTGCACCTCAGTCTCCAACCTCTTCTCTCTGTAAGATCCTTCAGCAACCCAGTCTCCAAACTCTGCTCCCTACAACAGTCTTTCTGCACCCGAGTTTCCAATCTCTCCTCTCTGTAATAGGCCTTCTGCACGCCAGTCTCCAAACTCTGCTCTCTGAAGCAGGCCTTCTGCACCTCAGTCTCTAACCTCCGCTCTCTGCAACGATCCAACTACACCCAAGTCTCCAACCTCTGGTCTTTGCAATGTTCCTACTGCACCCCAGTCTCCAACCTCTCATCTCTGCAACAGTTCTTCAGTACCTCAGTCTCAAAACTCTGCTCTCTGTAACAGTTTTTCTGCACCTCATTCTCCAACCTCTGCTCTCTGCAACAGTCTTTCTGAACCCCACTCTCCAACCTCTGCTCTCTGCAATAGTCCGTCTGCACCCCAGTCTTCAACATCTCCTCTCTGCAACAGTCCTTCTACACCCTAGTCTCCAACTCTGCTTTCTGCAACGATCTTTCTGGACCCAAGTCTCCAACGTCTTTTCTCTGCAAGAGTTCTTCTGGACCACAGTCTCCAACTTCTGCTCTCTGTAACAATCCTTCTGCACCCCTGTCTGCAACCTCTGCTCTTTGTAAGATCCTTCTTCAACCCAGTTTGAAACTCTGCTCTCTGTAACAGTGCTTCTGCACACCGGTCACCAACCTCTGCGCTCTGCAACGATCCTTCTTCACCGAAGTCTTCAACCTCTGCTCTCTGCAACAGTCCTTCTACAACCCAGGCTTCAATATTTGCTCTGTGCAATAGACCTTTTGCACCTCACTCTGAAAAGTCTGCTCACTGCAACGACCCTTCTGCACCACTGTCTCCTACTTCTGCTCTCTGTAACAGTCCTTCTGCACCTCATTCTCCCAACTCTGCTCTTTGTAAAATCCTTCTACCACCCAGTCTTTAAACTCTGCACTCTGTAACAGTCCTTCTGCACAACAGTCTCCAAACTCTGCTCTCTGTAACATGACTTCTGCCACGCAGTCTCCAAACTCTGGTCTCTGTAACAGGCCTTCTGCACCCCAGTCTCCAACGTCTTCTCTCTGCAACGATTCGTCTCCACCCCAGTCTCCAGAATCTGCTCTCTGCAACAGTCTTTTTGAACCCCAGTCTCAAAACTCTGCTCTCTGTAAGATCCATCTGAACCCCAGTCTCCAAACTCTGCTCTCTGTAACAGTTCTTCTGCACCCAAGTCTCCAAACACTGCTCTCTGTAACAGTCCTTCTGCAGCTCAGTCCCCAACCTCTGCTCTGTGTAACAGTCTTTGTGCAGCCCAATCTCTAAAATCTTCTCTCTGGAACAGTTCTTCTGCATCCCAGTCTCCAACGTCTGCTCTCTGGCACAGTCCTTCTGCACCCCAGTCTCAAAACTCTGCTCTTTGCAACGATCCTTCTGGAACCCATTCTCCAACCTCTGCTTTCTGTATCAGTCTTTCGGAACCCCAGTCTCCAAACTCTTTTCTCTGTATCTATCCTTCTGCACCTCAGTCTACAACATGTGCTCTATGTAAGAGTCCTTCTGCACCCCAGTCTCCAACCTCTTCTCTCGATAACAGTCTTATACTGCAGTCTCCAAACTCTGCTCTCTGTAACGGTCCTTCTGCATCCCAATTTCAAAACTCTGCTTCCTATAACAGTCCTTCTGCACCTGTGTCTCCAAACTCTGCTCTCTGTATGGTCCTAATGCACCCCAGTTTCCTATGTCTCTTTCTGTATCAGTCCTTCCTCTCCCCAGTCTCCAAACTCTACTCGCTGAAACAGTCCTTCTGCACATCAGTCTCCAAACACTGCTGTCTGCAACAGTCCTTCTTCATCCCAGTCCCCAACCTCTGCCCTCTGCAACAGTCCTTTTACACCACAGTCTCCAACATCTTCTCTCTGCAACGGTCCTTCTAAACCACTGTCTCTAAACTCTACACTCTGTAACTGTCCTTCTGCACCTCAGTCTCCAACCTCTGCTCTCTGTTAGATCCTTCTTCACCCCTGTCTCCAACCTCTGCTTTCTGTAAGAGTTTTTCTGCACTCCAGCCTCTAACAATTCCTCACTGCAACCATCCTTCTGCAACCCAGTCTTTAACGTCTGCACTCTCAACAGTCCTTCTGCACCTCAGTCTGAAAACTCTGCTCTCTGCAAGTATCCTTCTGCAGCCCAGTCTCCAAACTCTGCTCTCTGTAACAGTCCTACATTACCTCAGTCTCCAAACTCAGCTCTATATAAGATCCTTCTGCAAGCCAGTATCCAAACTCTGCTCTCTGTAACAGTCTACCTACTTCCCAGTCTCCAAACTCTGCTCTCTGTAACAGGCCTCATGCACCCCAGTCTACAAACTCAGCTCTATGTAAAAGACCTTCAGCACCACAGTATCCAACCTATTCTCTCTGCAATGATCCTTCTACACCCCAGTCTCCAACGTCTGCACTCTGCAACAGTTCTTCTGCACCCCAGTCTCCAAACTCTGCTCTCTGTAAGATCCTTCTGCACCCAGTTTCCAAACTCTGCTCTTTGAAACAGTCCTTCTGTACCTCATTCTCCAAACTCTGCTCTCTGTAACAATGTATCTGCTCATGAGTCTCGAACCTATGCTGTCTGCAACGGTCTTTCTACACCTCAGTCTCCAACCTCTGTTGTCTGCAATAGTCCTTCTGCACCCCAGTGTGCAACCTCTGCTCTCTGTAAAAGTCCTTCTGTACCACAGTCTCCAACCTCTGCTCTCTGTAATGGTCCTTCTGCACCGCAGTCTCCAAACTCTGCTTTCTATATCAGTCCTTCTGCACCCCAGTCTCCAAACTCTGCTCTCTGTAACAGTCCTTCTGAACCTCATCTCCTACCTCTGCTCTCTGCAACAGTCCTTCTGCACTTCAGCTTCAACCTCTGCTCTCTGCAACAGTCATTTTGCACCCAAGTCTCCAAACTCTGCTTTCTATAACAGTCCTTCTGCACCCCAGTCTCCAATCTCTGCTCCCTGTAAGATCCATCTGCAACCAAGTCTCCAACCTCTGCTCTCTGTAACAGTTTTTCAGCAACTCAATCTCCAAACTCTGCTCTCTGTAACAATCCTTCTTCACTTCAGTCTAAAACTGCTGCTCTCAGAAACGTTACTTCTGCACCCCAGTCTCTAAACTTCGTTCTCTGCAACAGTTTTTCTGCACCCCAGTCTCCAACCTCTGCATTCTGCAACAGTCCTTCTGCACCCCAGTCTCCAACCTCTGCTCTCTGTAACAGTCCTTCTGCACCTGAGTCTCCAACCTTTGCTCTCTGCAACGGTCCTTCTGCACCCCTGTCTCCAAACTCTGTTTACTCCAACAGTCCTTCTTCACCTTAGTCTTCTGCACCGCAATCTCCAACCCCTACGCTCTGCAACACTTCTTCTGCACCCCAGTCTCCAACTTCCTCTCTACAACAGTCCTTCTGAACCCCAGTCTCCAACATCAGATCTCTGCAACAGTCCTTCTCCACCCCAGTCTCCAACCTCTGCTCTCTGTAACAGTTCCTCTGTACTGCAGTTTCCAAACTCTTCTCTCTGTAACTATTCTTCTGAACCCCAGTCTCCAACCACTGCTTTCTCTATCAGTCCTTCTGCACTCACGTCTCCAAACTCTGCTCTCTGTAACAGTCCATCTGCACCTCAGTCTCCAAATTCTGCTCTCTGCAAAGGTCTTTTGGCACCCCAATCCCCAACCTCTGCTCGCTGCAACAGTCCTTTTACACCCAAGTCTCAAACTTCTGCACTCTGCAACAATCCTTCTGCACCTCAGTCTCCAACATATGCTCTCTGTATTGGTCTTTTTGCACCTCAGTATTAAACATCTATCTCTGTAACAGTCTTTCTGCACCTCAGTCTCCATCCGCTGCTCTCTGTAACAGGCCTTCTGCACCCAAGACTCTGAACTCTGCTCTCTATAACAGTCCTTCTGCACCCCAATCTCCAACCTCTGCTCTCTGGAACAGTCCTTCTGCACCTCAGTCTCCAAACTCTGCTCTCTGTAAGATCCTTCTGCACCCCAGTCTTCAAACTCTGCTCTCTATAACAGTCCTTCTGCACCTCAGTCTCCAAACTCTGCTCTCTGTAAGATCCTTCTGCACCCCAGTCTTCAAACTCTGCTCTCTGGAACAGTCCTTCTGACCTCAGTCTCCAAACTCTGCTCTCTGTAAGATCCTTCTGCTCCCCAGTCTTCAAACTCTGCTCTCAGTATCAGTCCTGCAACTTAGTCTCCAAACATGCTCTCTGTAACAGTTTTTCTGCAACTCAGTCTTCAACAACTGCTCTCTGAAACAGTCTTTCTGCACCCCAGTTTCCAACCTCTGCTCTCTAGAAGAGTCCTTCTATACCCCAGTCTTCATAATCTACTCTCTGCAACGATCCTTCTACACCCCAGTCTCCAACGTCTGCTCTCTTCAACAATCCTTCTGCACCCCAGTCTCTAAACTTTCCTCTCTGTAAGATCCTTGTGCACCCCAGTTTCAAACTCTGCTCTCTTTAACATTCCTACTGCACCCCATTCTCAAAAGTTTGCTCTCTGCAATGGTCCCTCTGCTCCCCAGTCTCCAACCTTGTTCTCTACAACAGTTCTTCTGTACCGCAGTCTTAAACCTCTGTTCTTTGTAAGGGTCCTTTTGCACCCCAGTCTGCAACATCTGCTTTCTGTATCAGTCTTTCTGCACCACAGTCTCCAAACTCTGCTGTCTGTAACAGTCCTTCTGCACCCCAGTCTCCAACCTCTGTTCTTTGTAACAGGCCTTTTGCACCCCATTCTCCAACCTCTGCTCTCTGCAACAGTCCTTTTGCATCCGAGTCTCCAAACTCTGCTTTCTGTATCAGTCCATCTGCACCCCAATCTCCAACCTCTGCTCTCTGTAACAGTACTTCTGCATCTCAGTCTACAAACTCTGCTCTCTACAACAGTCCTTCTGCAACCCAGTCTACAACATCTGCTCTCCACAACAGTTCTTCTGCACAAAAGTCTCCAAACTCTGCCTCTGTAACAGTCCTACAGCAACACAGTCTTCAACCTCTACTATCTGCAACAGTCCTTCTTCACCCATATCTCAAACCTGTGCTCTCCACAACAGTCCTGCTACACCCCATCTCCAGAATCTGCTCCTGCAGCAGTCTCTCTGAGACCAAGTCTCCAACGTCTGCTCTCTGTAACAATCCTTCTCCACCTCAGTCTCCAACCTCTGCTCTCTACAACGGTCCTCCTGCACCTCGGTCTCTACTCTTTGTAAAAGTACTTCTGCACCCCTTCTCCAAACTCTGCTCTCCGTAACAAGCCTTCTGCACCCCAGTCTCCGACCTCTGTTTTTTATAACGATGCTTCTGCACACCAGTCTTCAGCCTCTGCTCTTTTTACCAGTTTTTCAGCACCCCAGTCACCAAACTCTGCTCTCTGTAACAGTCTTTCTGCTCCTCAGTCTCCAACCTCTGTTTTCTGCAACAGTCCTTTTGCACTCCAGTCTCCAATCTCTGCTCTCTGCAACAGTCGTTCTGCACCCCAGTTTCCAACATGTGCTCTCTGCAAATTTCCTTCTGCACCTCAGTCTGAAAACTCTGTTCTCTCCAACGATCCTTCAGCACCCTAATCTCCAAGCTCTACTCTCTGTAACAGTCCTGCTTCACCTTGGTCTACAACCTCTGCTCTCTGTAAGATCCTTGTGCAAACTTGTCTAAAATCTCTGATCTCTGTAACAGTTCTTCTGCACCCTAGTCTCTGACCTCTGCTCTCTGTAACAGGCCTTTTGCACGCCAATTTCCAACCTCTACTCTCTGTAACAGTCCTTTTGCACCTCAGTCTCCAACCTCTGCTCTCTGCAACAGTCCTTTTGTACCTCAGTCTCCAATCACTGCTCTAAGCAACGATTCATCTGCACCTCAGTCTCCAAACTCTACTCTATGTAACAGTCCTTCAGCTCCCCAGTCTCTAACATCTGCTGTCTGCAAATATCCTTCTTCACCCCAGTCTGCAACGTCTGCTCTCTGCAACATACCTTTTGAACCCCAGTCTCCAACCTCTGCTCTCTGCAACGATCCTTCTGCAACCCAGTCTCCAACATCTGCTCCATGCAACAGTCCTTCTGCACCCCTGTCTCCAACCTCTGCTCTGTAATATACTTCTGCACCACAGTTTCAAAACTCTGCTCCCAGTAACATTCCTTCTCTATCTTACTCTCTAACCTCTGCTTTCTGCAGCGGTACTGCTGCACCTGAGTCTCCAACCTGTGTTCTCAGTAACAGTCCTTCTTCTCCTCATCTCCAACCTCTTCTCTATTACAGTCCTTCTGCACCTCAGTCTCCAACCTCTGCTCTCTGCAACAGTACTTCTGCACCCCTGTCTCCAACCTCTGCTCTCTGTAAGATCCTTCTGAACCCTAGTCTCCACACTCTGATCTTTGTAACAGTCTTTCTGCACCTCAGTCTCCAACATGTGCTCTCTGCAACAGTCCTTCTACACCCGATTCTCTAAACTCTGTTCTCTGCAACAGTCCTTCTGAACCACAGTTTCCAACATCTGCTCTCTGGTATAGTCCTTCTGTACCTTAGTCTCCAACGTATGCTCACTCTAACAGTCTTTCTGTACTGCAGTCTCCAAACTCTGCTCTCTCTAAAGGTCCTTCTGCACCACAGTCTCCAACCTCTGCTCTCTGTATCAGTACTTCTGCACCCCAGTCTCCAAACTCTGCTCTCTGTAGCATTCCCTCTGCACCTCAGTCTCCAAACTGTGCTCTCTGTGACAGTTCTTCTGCACTGCATTCTCCAAACACTTCTCTCTGCAACAGTTCTTCTGCACCCCAGTCTCCAATATCTGCACTCTTAAATAGTCCTTCTCAACCCCAGTCTCCAACCTGTGCTCTCTGTAACAGGCCTCCTGTACTGTGGTCTTTAAAGTCTGTTCTCTGTAATTTTTCTTCTTCACCACAGTCTCCAACCTCTTCTTTCTCTATCAGTCAATCTGCACCCCAGACTCCAACCAGTGATCTCTGTAACAGTCCTTCTGCATCTCAGTCTCCAAACTCTGCTCTCTGCAACATTTCTTCTGCACCCAAGTCCCAAAACTCTGCTCCCTCCAAAACTCCTTCTACACCACAGTCTCCAACCTCTGCTTTCTGCAACAGTCCTTCTACACCCCAGTCTCCAAAATCTGCTCTCTGTAACAATTCTTCTGCACCTCAGTCTCCAACCTCTGCTCTTTGTAAGATTTTTCTACAACCCAGTCTGCAAACCCTTCCCTCTGTAACAGTCCTTCTGCACCCATTCTCCAAAACTTTCTGTCTGTAACAGGCATTCTGCACCCCAGTCTCCAACCTCTGTTCTCTGTAACAGTCCTTCTGCACCCCATTCTCAAACCTCTGCTCTCTACAACGATCCTTCTTCACCCCAGTCTCCAATGTCTGCTCTCTGCAACAATCCTTCTGCACCCAAGTCTCCAACAACTGCTCCCTGTAAGATCCTTAAGCACCCCAGTATCCCATCTCTGCTCTCTGTAACAGTCCTTCTGCACCTCATGCTCAAACCTCTGCTCTCTGTAACAGTTTTTCTATACAGCAGTCTCCAAACTCTTGTCTCTGTAACGGTCCTTCTGCACCCCAATTTCCAACCTCTGCTTTCTGTAACAGTCTTTCTGCACCTCAGTCCCAAAACTCTGATCTCTGTAGCAGGCCTTCTGCAACCCAGTCTTAAAAATCTGCTCTCTCCAACGATTTATCTGCACCCCAGTCTCCAACCTCTGATCTCTGCAACAGTCTTTCTGCACCTCAGTCTCCAAATTCTGCTCTCTGTAAGATCCATCTGAACCCCAGTCTCCAACGACTGCTCTCTGCAACATTCCTTCTGCACTCCAGTCTCTAACCTCTGCTCTCTGCAACAGTCCTTCGTCACCCCAGTCTCAAAACTCTGCTCTCTGCTACGATCCTTCTTTACCCCAGTCTTTAAACTCTCTTTTGCACCACAGTCTCCGAACTCTGCTCTCTGTAACATTCCTTCTCCAACCAAGTCTTTCACCTCTGCTTTCTGCAAGTGTCCTAGGCACCCAGTCTCCAACCTCTGTCCATTGCAACAGTCCTTCTGCTCCCCAGACTCCAACATCTGCTCTCCGTAAAGGGCATTCTGCACCCCAGTCTTCAAACTCTGCTTTCTGTATCAGTCCTTCTGAAGCTCAGTCTCAAACCTCTTCTCTCTGTATCTATCCTTCTGCACCTCAGTCTCCAACCTATGCTCTCAGTAACAGTTTTTCTATACCGCAGTCTCCAAACTCTGGTCAGTAAGTGTCTTTCTGCACCCCAATTTCCAACCTCTGCTTTCTGTACCAGTCCTTCTGCACCTCAGTCTCCAAACTCTGCTCTATATAACAGTCTTTCTACACCTCAGTTTTCAACCTCTGCTCTCTGTAACAGTCCATCTGCACACCAGGCTTTCACCTCTGCTCTCTGTAGCATTCCCTCTGCACCTCAGTCTACAAACTCTGCTCTCTGCGACAGTTGTTCTGCACCCCAGTCTCCAACATCTACACTATGTAACAGGATTTCTGCACCTTAGTCTCCAACCTCTCCTCTCTGTAACAGGCCTTCGGCAGGCCAGTCTCCAAACTCTACTCTCTGTAGCTGGCCTCGGCACCCCAGTTACCAAAATTTGCTCTCTCCAATGATCCTTCTGCAACCCAGTCTCCAAACTTCCTCTTTGCAATGATCCCCGTGCACCCCAGTCTCCAACCTCTGATCTCTGCAACAGTGCTTTTGCACCTCACTCTCCAAATTCTGCTCTCTGTAAGATCCTTCTGCACCCCTGTATCCAACCTCTGCTCTCTGTAACAGTCCTTCTCCACCACAGTCTCCAAAGTCTGCTCTATGTTGCAGGCCTTCCACACCTCAGTCTCCAACCTCTGCTCTCTGCAACTGTCCTCTGCACCCCAGTCTCTAACCTCTACTCTCTACAACAGTCCTTCTGCACCCTAGTTACCAACATCTGCACTCTGCAACAGTCCTTATGCAGCCCAGTCTCCAACATCTGCTCTCTGCAACAGTTGTGCACCTCAGTCTGAAAACTCTGCTCTCTGCAACGACCCTTCGGTAGCCCAGTCTCCTACCTCTGCTCACTGTAACACTCCTTCTACAACTCAGTATCCAAACTCTGCTTTCTGTAAGACCCTTCTGCAGCCCAGTCTTTAAACTCTGCACTGTGTAACAGTCGTTCTACACAACAGTCTTTAAGCTCTGCTCTCTGTAACAGGAATTCTGCACCCCAGTGTCCAACCTCTTCTCTCTGCAACAATTCTTCTCTACCCCATTCTCCAACATCTGCTCTCTGCAACAGTCCTTTGCACCCCAGTCTCCAAACTCTGCTCTCTGTAACTGTCCTTCTTCACCCCAGTCATCAAACTCTGCTCTCAGTAACAGTCTTTCTGCAACTCAGTCACCAAACTCTGCTCTATGTAACAGTCCTTCTGCACCCCAGTCTCCAACATCTGTTCTCTGCAACAGTACTTCTGCACCCCAGTCTCCAAACTCTGCTCTCTGCAACGATCCTTCTGCAACCCCGTCTCCGAACTCTGCTCTCTGTAACAGTCCTTCTGTACCGCAGTCTCCAAACTCTGCTCCCTGTAACCGTCCTTCTGCATCCCAGTCTCCAAACACTGCTTTCTGTATCAGTCCTTCTGCACCACAGTCTCCAACGTCTGCTCTCTGCTACAGTCGTACTGAACCACAGTGTGCATCATCTAATCTCTGCAACAGTCCTTCTGAACCCCAGTCTCCAACCTCTGAACTCTGTAACAGTCCTTCTGTACTGCAGACTGCAACTTCTGCTCTCTATAATGAACCTCCTGTACCACAGTCACCAAACTCTGCTTTCTATATCACTCCTTCTGCACCCCTGTCTCCAACCTCTGCTCTCTGCAATAGTCCTTCTGCACCCAAATCTCCAACTTCTGCTATATGCAACAGTCCTTCTGCACCGCAGTATTCAACCTCTGTTCTCTGCAACAATCCTTCTGCACCCCAGTCTCCAAATTCTGCTCTCTGCAACAGTCCTTCTTCACCCTAGTCTTCAACCTCTGCTGGCTGTAATATGCTTCTTTACCCTAGTGTCCAAACTCTACTCTCAGTAACAGTTCTTCTGCACTGCAGTCTCCAAACTCTGCTCTCTGTAACAATCCTTCTGCACCTCAGTCTCCAAACTCTTCTCTCTGCAAAGGTCCTTCTGCAACCCTGTCTTAAAACTCTGTTCTTGCAACAGTATTTCCGCTCCCCAGTCTCCCCAACCTCTGCTCGCTGCAACAGTCCTTTTACACCCAAGTCTCAAACCTCTACACTCCGCAACAGTTCTTCTGCACCTCAGTCTCCAACATCTGCTCTCTGCAATGGTCTTTTTGCACCTCAGTATTCAACATTTATCTCTGTAACAGTCCTTCTGCACCTTAGTCTCCATCCTCTGCTCTCTGTAACAGGCCTTCTGAAAACCAAGACTCTGAACTCTGCTCTCTTTAACAGTCCTTCCGCACCCCAATCTCCAGCCTCTGCTCTCTGGAACAGTCCTTCTGACCTCAGTCTCCAAACTCGGCTCGCTGTAAGATCCTTCTGCTCCCCAGTCTTCAAACTCTGCTCTCAGTATCAGTCCTGCAACTTAGTCTCCAAACATGCTCTCTGTAACAGTTTTTCTGCAACTCAGTCTTCAACAACTGCTCTCTGAAACAGTCTTTCTGCACCCCAGTCTCCAACCTCTGCTCTCTAGAACAGTCCTTCTATACCTCAGTCTCCATAATCTAATCTCTGCAACGATCCTTCTTCACCCTAGTCTCCAACGTCTGCTCTTTGCAACAATCCTTCTGCACCCCAGTCTCCAAACTTTCCTCTATGTAAGATCCTTGTGCACCCCAGTTTCAAACTCTGCTCTCTGTAACATTCCTTCTGCACCCCATTCTCAAAAGTTTGCTCTCTGCAATGGTACCTCTGCACCCCAGTCTCCAAACTTGTTCTCTACAACAGTTCTTCTGTACCGCAGTCTTCAACCTCTGTTCTCTTTAAGGGTCCTTCTGCACCCCAGTCTCCAACATCTGCTTTCTGTATCAGTCTTTCTGCACCACAGTCTCCAAACTCTGCTCTCTGTAACAGTCCTTCTGCACCTCACTCTGCAGCATCTGCTCTCTGAAACAGTCATTCTGCACCCCAGTCTTCAACCTCTACTCTCTGCAACAGTTCTTCCTCACCCCAGTCTCTAAAATCTGCTCTCTGCAACAGTACTTTTGCACCGAAGTCACCAAACTCTGCTCTCTGTAACAGTCCTTCTGCACCTCAGACTCCAAACTCTGCTCTCTGGAACAGTCTTTCTGCGCCCCAATGTCGAACCTCTGCTCTCTGCAACAGTCCTTCTGCACCTCAGATTCCAATCTCTGCTCTCTGTAACAGTCCTTCTAAGCCTCAGTCTGAAAGCTCTTCTGTCTGCAACAATCGTTCTGCACCCCAGTCTCCAAAATGTGCTATCTGTAACAATTTTTCTGCACCCCAGTCTCCAACCTCTGCTCTCTGTAGCAGGTCTTCTACATCCAAGTATTCAGCCTCGGTTCTCTGTAACAGGCCTTCTGCTCCCCAGTCTCCAACCTCTTCTCTCTGCAACAATTCTTCTGCACCTCAGTCTCGAACCTCTGCTCTCTGCAACAGTCCTTCTAAACCGCAGTCTCCAACTTCTGCTCTCTGCAATGATCCATCTGCATCGCAGTCTCCAACAACTGCTCTCTGCAACACTCCTTCTGCACCCCAGTCTACAACCTCTGCTCTCTGCTACAGTACTTCTGCACCCCAGGCTTAAACCTCTGCTCTCTGCAACATTTCTTCTGCACCGAAGTCTCCAACCTGTGCTCTCTGTAACTGTCCTGCTGCAACCCAGTCTCCAGCCTCTGTTCTCTGTATCGATCCTTCTGCACCTTATTCTCCAACCTCTGCTCTCTTCAACGATCCTTCTGCACCCCAGTCTCCATCCTCTTCTCTCTGTAAGAATCCTTTTGCACCCCAGTCTACAAAATCTCCTCTCTGTAAAAGTCCTTCTGCACCTCAGTCTACAAGTTCTGCAATCTGTAACAGTCTTTCTGAACCCCAGTCTCAAACCTCTGCACTCAGAAATGATCTTTCTGCACCTCAGTCTCCAAACTGTGCACTCTTTAATAGTCGTTCTACAGCCCAGTCTCCAACATCTGCTCTCTGCAACGATCCTTCTTCTCTCCAGGCTCCAACCTCTGCTCTCGGCAACGGTCCTTCTACATCCCAGTTTCCAAAATCTGCTCTCTGTAACAGTCCTTCTGCACCTCACTCTTTAAACTCTGCTCTCTGAAACAGTCCTTCTGAACCCCTGTCTCCAACCTCTGCTCTTAATAAGAGTTCTTCTGCACCCCAATCTCCAAACTCTGCTCTCTGTAGCACTCCTTCTGCACCCCAGTCTCCACCCTCTACTCTCTTTAAAAGTCTTTCTGCACCTCAGTCTCCAACCTCAGCTCTCTGTAAGATCCTTCTGCAACCCATTCTCCAAACGCTGCTCTCTGTAACAGTTTTCTGCACCCCAGTCTTCAAACACTGCTCTCTGTAACAAGCCTTCTGCACACCAGTCTTGAACCTCTGCTCTCTGTAACAGGCCTTCTGCACCCCAGTCTCCAACCTGTGCTCTCTGCAATGATCCTTCTGCATCCCAGTCTCCAAACTCTGCTCTCCGTAACAGTCCTTCTGCACCCCATGTTCCAAAATCTTCTCTCTCAAACAGTCCTTCTGCACCTCAGTCTGAAAACTCGGCTCTCTGCAAAAATCCTTCTGCACCCGAGTTTCCAAACTTTGCTCTCTGTAACAGTCTTTCTGAACCTCAGTCTTCAAAATGCTCTCTGTAATATCCTTCTGCAACCCAGTCACGAAATTGTGCTATCTTTAAAAATCCTTCTGCACCCCAGTCTCCAACATCTGCTCTCTGCAATGATCTTTCTTCTCCCCAGGCTCCAATCTCTGCTCACAGCAACGGTCCTTATACACCCCAGGTTCCAAACTCTGCTCTCTGTAACACTCCCTCTGCATCCCAGTCTCCACACTCTACTCTCTGTAAAAGTCCTTCTGCAACTCCGTCTCCAACCTCTGTTCTCTGTAAGATCCTTCTGCCACGCATTCTCCTAATGCTGCTCTCTGTAACAGTCATTCTGAACCCCAGTCTCCAAATTCTGCTCTCTGTAACAGGCCTTCTGCATCCCAGTCTTCAACCTCTGCTCTCTGTAACAGGCCTTCTGCACCCCAGTCTCCAACCTGTGCTATCTGCAAGGATACTTCTGAACCCCGGTCTCAAAACTCTGCTCTCTGCAACAGTCCTTCTGCACACCATGATCCAACATCCGCTCTCTGCAACAGTCCTTCTGCACTTAAGTCTGAAAACTCTGCTCTCTGCCACAATGCTTTTACACCCATGTTTCCAAAATTTGCTCTCTGTAATACTCCTTCTGAACCTCAGTCTCCAAAATGCTCTCTGTAAGATCTTTTTGCAACCCAGTCTCGAAATTGTGCTATCTGTAACATTCCTTTTGCACCCCAGTCTCCAAACTCTGCTCTCTGTAGCAGGCCTTCTGCACCCCAGTCTCCAATCTCTGCACTCTGTAACAGGGCTTCTGCACTCCAGTCTCCAACCCCTTCTCTCTGCAACGATCCTTCTTCACCTCAGTCTCCAAACTCTGTTCTCTACAACAGTCCTTCTGGACCCCAGTCTCCAACCTCTGCTCTCTGCAGCATTTCTTCTGCAGCCAAGTCTTCAACCGGTGCTCTCTGTAACTGTCCTGCTGCACCACAGTCTCCAAACTCTGCTCTCCATAGCGATCCTTCTTCACCTCATTCTCCAACCTCTGCTCTCTGCAACGATCCTTCTGCACCCCAGTCTCCATTCTCTGCTCTCTGTAAGAATCCTTTTGAACCCCAGTCTCCAATCTCTACTCTCTGTAAAAGTGATTCTGCACCAAAGTCTCCAAGTTCTGCAATCTGTAACAGTCCTTCTGCACCCCAGTCTAAACCTCCGCACTTTGAAATGATCTTTCTGCACCTCAGTCTCCAACCTCTGCTCTCCTTAATAGTCCTTCTGCACCCAGTCTCCAACATCTGCTTTCTGCAACAATCCTTCTTTTCCCCAGGCTCCAACCTCTGCTCTCTGCAATCGTCCTTCTACATCCCAGTTTCCAAAATCTGCTCTCTGTAACAGTCCTTCTGCACCTCAGTCTCCAAACTCTGCTCTCTGAAACAGTCTTTTTGCACCCCTGTCTCCAACCTCTGCTCTCAGTAACAGTTCTTCTGCATCCCAATCTCCAAACTCTGCTCTCTCTAACACTCTTTCTGCATTCCAGTCTCCAAACTCTTCTCTCTGCAACGATTTTTCTGCACCTCAGTCTCCAAACTCTGCTCTCTTTAAAAGTCCTTCTGCACCTCAGACTCCATTCTTTGCTCTGTGTAATGGTCCTTCTGCACCCCAGTCTCCAATCTCTGCTCTCTGTAACAATTTTTCTGCACCTCTGTCTCCAAAGTCTGCTCTCTGTAACAGTGCTTCTGTACCGCATTCTCCAACCTCTCCTCTCTATAATGGTTCTTCTGCACCCCAATTGCCAACCTCTGCTTTCTGAAACAGTTTTTCTGCACCTGAGACTCAAACCTCTGCTCTCTGTAACAGTCCTTCTAAGCCTCAGTCTGAAACCTCTGCTCTCTGCAACAATCCTTCTAAACCCCAGTCTCCAAACTGTGCTATCTGTAACGATCCTTCTGCACCCCAGTCTCAAGTATCTACTCTCTGTAACAGGCCTTCTGCACCTCAGTTTCCAACCTCTGCTCTCTGCAACAGTCCTTCTGCCTCCCAGTCTCCAACCTCTGCTCTCTGTAAGATCCTTCTGCACCCCGTTCTCCAAACTTTGCTCTCTGTAACAGTCATTCTGCACCTCAGTCTCCAATCTCATCTCTCTGCAACAGCCATTCTGCACCCCAGGATCCAACCTCTGTTCTCTGCAGCAGTCCTTCTGCATGCCAGGCAACAAACTCTGCTCTCTGTAACAGTCCTACTGCACCCCAGTCTCCAAATTTACTTTTTGAATCAGTTATTCTGCACCCCAGTCTAAAACCTCTGCTCTCTGTAACAGTCCTTCTTCACCTCAGTGTCCAAACTCTGCTCTCCGCAACAGTCCTTCTGCACCCCAGTCTCCAACCTCTGTTCTGTGCAAAAGTCCTTCTACACACCAGTCTCCAACATCTGCTCTCTGCAACGATCCTTCTGCATCCCAGTCTCCAACATCTGCTCTCTGCAACAGTCCTTCTACATCCCAGCCTCCAACCTCTGCTCTCTGCTACAGTCCTTCTGCACCCCAGTCTCCAACCACTGTTCTCTTCAACATTTCTTCTGCATCCCAGTATCCAACCTGTGATCTCTGTAACTATTTTTCTGCACCTCAGTCTCCAAAGTCTGCTTTCTGTAACAGTCCTTCTGAACCTCAGTCTCCAACATCTGCTCTCTGCAATGGTCTTTTTGCACCTCAGTATTCAACATTTATCTCTGTAACAGTCCTTCTGCACCTCAGTCTCCATCCTCTGCTCTCTGTAACAGGCCTTCTGAAAACCAAGACTCTGAACTCTGCTCTCTTTAACAGTCCTTCCGCACCCCAATCTCCAGCCTCTGCTCTCTGGAACAGTCCTTCTGACCTCAGTCTCCAAACTCTGCTCTCTGTAAGATCCTTCTGCTCCCCAGTCTTCAAACTCTGCTCTCAGTATCAGTCCTGCAACTTAGTCTCCAAACATGCTCTCTGTAACAGTTTTTCTGCAACTCAGTCTTCAACAACTGCTCTCTGAAACAGTCTTTCTGCACCCCAGTCTCCAACCTCTGCTCTCTAGAACAGTCCTTCTATACCTCAGTCTCCATAATCTAATCTCTGCAACTATCCTTCTTCACCCTAGTCTCCAACGTCTGCTCTTTGCAACAATCCTTCTGCACCCCAGTCTCCAAACTTTCCTCTATGTAAGATCCTTGTGCACCCCAGTTTCAAACTCTGCTCTCTGTAACATTCCTTCTGCACCCCATTCTCAAAAGTTTGCTCTCTGCAATGGTCCCTCTGCACCCCA